>NW_026057586.1:37918776-38100151 GCF_023721935.1 Panthera uncia | reverse complement strand
TGTCCTTTTTCTTGTAAGTTTATCCTTTTAAACCAAGAATAGGTGACAAATGGCATTTCAGAGTTGAACAGATACACAGGTGAATCTAATCCAATCCCTTCATTTTATAGTTCAGCAAGGTGAGGTCAGAAAGAGGCAAATTAATATTTGTCTACAGTAAACATATGTGTGGGAGCTGATAATAATATAAAAGAACAAAGCTGTAAGTCTTACTCCACATTGATTGTATGCTTGCTTTGTGCCAAGGGGCTAAACGATAGTGGGGGAAACTTACATTCTGCTTGTTTCATGAAACTTATCTCACGGGAATAGCAAGCTTTAATTAATCACACGAGCACATGCATTATCATAAAGTGAAATAAACAGTAGGAAGGAATGTGAATGAGACTGAATTCTGAAAAAGGCACTGTTTGAGATGAGACCTGAAGAATGCAGAATAGGAAAGTAGGTAAAAGGGGTTATGGAGGGCGGTTTGAGTTCCTGGCAGCAGGAACAGAATATGCAAAGGCTTTCTGGGTGAGAGAGCATCAGTATTTTAAGGATACAAATAAAGAGAATATTAGAAATCACCTTATCCGGAGAGAGAGGAAATGAATTGAAAAAATGAACACAGATTCAAAGATTTATGGAAAAATATCAAAAGTTCTATTATGTGAGTAATGGGAGTCCCAGAAGGAAGACAGAGGATGTGGCAAAGAAAAGTTCTCAAGAAATCACAGGCAATAACTTCTTTTCAAATTTGGTGAAAGACATAAACTTAGATGAAAAATTTTTTGACGGTAAAGATCTCATCAAACCCAAAACAGAAGAAATACAAACAAAACTCTACATAGTCTTATCATAGTGAAACTTCTGAAAAACAAAACTAAGAAATCATCTTCAAAACAATTAAATAAAAAATAGCACATTCCATACAGAATAGTAACAACTGGATTATTTTGAATTTCTCATCAGAAAGCTCGTAGTCAGTGGAAAAGTATCTTCTGAACATTCTGAAAATATTAGTTTCTATTCTTTTATTATTTACTTCCTTCAAATTATTTTTCTAACTTCTTAAGTTGAACAGGATATCTTACTGATTTTCTGTTTCTGGATTCTATATATAGAGAAGCAGCATTTAAAGTGACAAACACCAATTTAGGTGCATCACAAAATTTCTGACACGGTGTTTTTTATTATTTAGTTTAAAATATTTTCTAATTTCCACTTTGAGTTTTTCTTTGATATGTGGGTTATTTAAGTTTTGGGGTACCTGGCTGAGGGCTCAGTCGGTTAAGTGTCCAAATTTGGCTCAGGTCATGATCTCACAGCTCCACGGTTCGTGCCCCACGTCGGGCTCTGTACTGACAGCTCAGAGCCTGGACACTGATTCGGATTCTGTGTCTTCTTCTCTCTCTGCCCCTCCCGCACCTGTGTGCTTGCTCTCTCTCTCTCAAAAATAAACATTAAATAATAAATAAATAAATAAAGTAAGTAAGTAAGTTTTAGGGGGCACCTGGATGGCTCAGTCAGTTAAGTATTCCACTCTTGGTTTTGGTTCAGGTCATGATCTCACAGTTCATGGAATTGAGCCCAGTGTCAGGCTCTGCACTGACAGTGCGGAGCCTGCTTGGGATTCTCTCTCTCCCTCTCCCCCCCTCCCTGACTCACACTGTCTCTGTCCCTCCTTTTATTAACTTTTAAAAGTTTTTAAATCTCCAACTATGTGTTTCAGTAACTCACTTTCAATTTTTAACTTAATTTTGGTCAAAATGGCATATATGAATCAGAGTTTTAGAAACTGATACCTGTCCCTACATTATAATGCATACCCAATTTTTACAAATGATTTATATACTCTTGAGAACAACGTGAATGCTGTATCTGCTAGGTAGAGACTAAATATATATTCATTAGACCATGTCTGTTTACTGTTGGAATAAATCATGTATTTAATATAATCAAATCAGACAAAAATTAAATGGGAGATATATGATAAACTCCCACTGTTACGGTGGCTTTGTCAAATGTTCCATGCAATTCTGTCAAATTCGGCTTTGTATATAATAAAGGCTATATTATTAGTAGCATACAAGTTTAGAAATATGTTTCCTTTTTATGTTTCCACATAACATGTATCCACATGTATCATATCCACAATAACATGGTTATGAATAAGGAAAGTCTGTTTAGTCTGGTATAAATACACATCTACCTGCTATGTTAATATTTGTTATAATCTTTTAATTTTAACCTCTAACTTTACAATTTGGCGTCCCCCTTGTAAAAAGCATATTAGCTGGACACACATGTTTTTAAATCTAACATGCTGATTTTTCCTTTTTAGCCAACAAGTTTAGTTCATATATTTTACTGTATTTAATAATATATTTGAATTTTTTTAAGTTTATTATTTATTTTGAGGGGGAGAGGAGAAGCGAGAGAGGGAGAGAGAATTCTAAGCAGGCTCCCTTTTGTCAGCATGAGCCTGACACAGGGCTCAAACTCATGAGTTGTGAGATCACCACCTGAGCTGAAATCAAGAGGTGGATACTTAAACAACTGAGGCACCCAGGTGCCCCTGAACTTAATTCAATGAGCTCATTTTGTGCTATTCTTTCTCCTTTACATGCTTTTTCTCTCTTTATATCATTTTTACAATGTACTGAAGTTGTCTTTCATATTTCACTTTTTTCTCAAATTGAACATTATTTCTATTCTTGTAGTGATTAAATTTATACTTTTAAATGCATATCTATGTCCAAACCTAAGCAATATTTCAGCCCTCTTTTTATTCAATACAAGCTTAAACTGTTTTAAATCCCAGTCATATTTCATTTAAAATGTTACTTTTGTCCAGAATTTTACTACCACATTTTCTTCATTTCCCACTATCAACATATTAATAATACCATTTCATAATATTTACTACGCCTTCACGTTTTCTCATTTTTACGTTCACCGTTTCCTCTGAGATCCTGATTCTTCCTTTTGAGATCTCTGTATTCCTTTTTCCTTAAACATATCATATCATCAAAATTTCTTGGGTGAGGGTCTATTAATAGTAACATCTCTCATGTGAAAATTTCTCATTGCATCTTCTTTCTTCTCAGTATTTTGAAGTCATTTGATCTTAAAAAGAAAGCTGTTTACTTAATTGTTCCTAAATAAATCATTCTTAAATCACTTTTTGTTCTATGTACTTTTAAAGTTTTTCTTCTTGTCTATGGTTTTATATGTCACTATTATGGGCCATGTTAGGGATTTCTTTGATATTTATCCTGTTTCATATTTGCTGTCCTTCCTGAATTTGTGGGTTCATATCTTTCAAAGGTTCTTGGTAATTCTAATCAAATGTATATTTGAAAAGCTCGGGGGCACCTGGGTGGCTCAGTTAAGTGTCTGACTCCTGACCTGTGCTCATGTCATGACCTCATGGTTTGTGAATTTGTGCCCTGTGTCAGGCTCTGTGCTGACATTGTGAAGCCTCCTTGGGATTTTGCTCTCTCCCTCTCTCTCTGCCTCTCCTCTGCTCTCTCTTCCCTCAGAATAAATAAAATAAAAAATAAAAAAAATAGTTTCATTTAAAAAAAAAAAAAGAAAAGCTTGTTTTCCCTTATTTCCTATGCTATGCTTCTGGAACCTAATTAAATGCATTTTTTTTTTTTTACCTTCACATTCTATTCTCTCTGTCTCCTAACCTGTTCTTCCTATTTTTTTTTATCACTATGGCCATCTCTGAAATCTAAGGAAACTTACCCAAGCTTATCTTTAAGTTCACAAATTCTCTACTGTGTTGAATCTGCTGTTTAACTTCTTTGTTGGCAGTGAGAGAATGCCATTCTGTGAAGGATGTGTGCTACTATGGCTAAGGATTTGCAGCTGTCTGAAAACCAGCCGAGGTGAGGGGACAGTCTCCCCCTTCCAGACATCAGAAGGACTCACCCTCTGCTGACACTTATACTCAGGATTTCTAGCCTCCAGAAATTAGTATAGATTTTCATGCTTTTTTTTTTTTTCATTTTTAGAAGTGACTGGTTCTTTTGAAAAATCTTCCTGTCTTTTTTATGTAAATATCTCATTTCATTCTTCTATTTTGATCCTATATTTTGAAAGGCACTTAAAACATATTCCCCCTACACGCTATACACAAAAATTCTAATATCCTATGTTGTTGGAGATCTAACTCTTCTCTTTAAAATTTCTGCTCTCAGTTATAGGTGGTTGTTTTACAATATGTAGTTTTGACAAATTCAAGTACAGTTGAGCTTTCTCTGTTGGAATCCTGGGAAGCCTGCGTTGACAGTGCATCATTTCATAGACAGTGTGAATTAGCTTCTGCCAGTCCCCCTCAGTGAGGACAACCTTCATTCACTTATGTTAATTTGTTAGTTTGGGATCTCCAAGACCACACTCTTGTGGGAGATGTGAACCCAAATCAACATACGGGGGCGGGGGGGGGGGTGTGGTGGGGAATCTATGGTAGTAAGCTTTCATGAGAAACTTTCTTTCCTTTCCAGAGCCACATCTGAAATATAGAAGTTCCCTTGTTATATCCTTGTTCATCCTTCACTGAAAATTAAATTCTTTGATGGTTTCAGCTTTATGAGGTCTTCAATTCTAGCTTCCTACCATATAATGTGGACCCATGAGTCCTATCTCCTGGCCCACAGACAGATGTTAAAATGCTAAACTCTAGCTTAACTGCAGCTACCTTTAAGTAGTGAAATCTGGTTAAAATAGAATGATAGCTTCAAATTTCATTTGAAGGGCAAGAATGTTCTAAAAAGGATTTAAAGCATAATCAGGTTTACCTGTCCACACACAAAACAATTGAGCTCCTTATGGGAAAAAAATCTAGATTTATTTATCTCTGTATGCACAACATTAAAAGTAGTTTCCACTACTATTCTCTACTAGACCAAACCATAAAAACCACATAAAACTTTCACATAACACAGGAAGATGAATTCTTCAAACTTCTATCAACGTATACTTGCAGCTATAATGACACAAGTATAGAAATAAGTGGCAAAGGTTAATGACTGGGTTGGTGCATAGAAGACTTAGATATTCTGGAAAATTCCTTATTATGGCAAAAGGTAAAAAATATGTATCAGTGACATCAGTTAACTCTAGGAGGTGAGAAGTTTTCCTATGAACAAAATGCCAATGAATAAAACTAAGCTTTTATTTAATTATGCATTTCAAAATAGTTTCACATCAAATTGGCACAATCAGGAGAGGAAGGAGGAGGCTAGCTATAAATACACAATGGTATATAATGGCTGTTATCAACGAACTCCTTCCAGCCTATTCACATCACTAGATACCAACAATAAGAGCAGCAGTGTCTTAAACTGGGGGGAAAGGGTATATATTTACCTTTCCATTTACAATTTCTACTTTTTTCTTCAGTTTTTAACGATTTTAGTAATTGTTGTCTTTCATCTCCTGGCACCATCTACAGAGTGTCATCACAGCAGTAAGCAAACTAAGAGGTGACAGGAAAATTAATGTGTTACTTTTCATCAGAGAAGGGAAAAACACTACTGTGAAGAAGAGCTCTCTAGAAACTTCATTTTGAGTCAGGGCTTTCGCCATTTTATAAATTGGAGCACACAGCCATGTTGATTTGATAGCACTTCACTGGCATTTCTTCTATAACCACTAGATCCTTAGAAACAAATCAACTTTGGGGCGCCTGGGTGGCTCAGTTGGTTAAGCGTCTGACTTCGGCTCAGGTCATGATCTCACAGTCTGTGAGTTCGAGCCCCGCGTCGGGCTCTGTGCTGACAGCTCAGAGCCTGGAGCCTGCTTCCGATTCTGAGTCTCCCTCTCTCTCTCTGACCCTCCCCCGTTCATGCTCTGTCTCTCTCTGTCTCAAAAATAAATAAACATTAAAAAAAATTTTAAAGAAAGAAACAAATCAAGTTCTGGTACTAATCCATGATGTAGTTCCCACCATTCAAAGAGAAATAGTAAAGTGAAAATGGAGGGAGTTTTCCACCAACTTATACTAACTTAATTTAATGAGCTGTTTTTGATTCTCAGATTAAATCCCCCCTAGTTTCCTTGTTGTTGCTGTGTTGGTTTTTTAGGTTAAAATGCCTATTGTTTTATAAAATGTTGGTATAATGGATGACAGAGGTGTGGTTTCATTCAGTTTTAATGTTCGTATATCCTTACATGGGAAAACAAAAATGTGGTATATTAGTTGTGGTCTCATGTTTCAATGTTTGTTTGTTTGTTTGTTTGTTTTTTAATTTACTAATCCATAAAAGGAAAAGGTCTCCAGGAACCTCTTTTGGGAGAGCAATGTATTGATGTATTACACACAGCGGATCTGAACCCATTCAGGTCAGAAATTAGGCCATGCCACCACAGTACCAAAAGTCAGCTGCCAATAGGAGAGAGTTGACCAGTAGAGAGAAATAAGAAACATTTTTATAATAAATAAAGTGGATTTATTCAGTGAAAGTATTCAATGTGAGAGTTCCACGTGATGATAAAAATTCCATAAGGAATTTTTTTTTTCTAGAACGTACATAACCAACAAGAAGAGTTCTTACCGTGTAGAGGAAATTTCAGAACTGAAGATCAGCCTGTAACAAAAGGTTCACTTTTATCTTGAAGAAATTAACTTTACTAATACACTTCCCTTCTAAGTTTCAATCTAGATACAGGGTTATGTTTTGTATGATTAGAGACTGAGAGAGACAGAGAGACAGACAGAGAGACAGAGACAGAAGAGAAAGACCCCCCCCCAACACACACGAAAATGATACTCAGCTTTTTCATTATCATTTCTAAATACAAAAGTTTTAGTTAGCCATTACTTCTACAATATGTACTACATAACAAGGCATCTCTCCGTTTTACAAATACTAACTCATTTAATCTTCATAAAAATCCTATGAAGTATTACCTTCAGTTTATAGATGAATAAAGTCAGGCACAGAGATATTAAGTAACTTGCCAAAAGTCACACAGCTAATCCGTGAGAGAGCTGAGAAGCATACCCAGGCAGTCACCTACTTTTAGTGTTATGCTCTTAACCACCACCATTGCTGTTACCATGAATTAATCATGGGAATTATATACCCCAAGAATCAGAAAAGCAAAATAATCACATCTAAGGATTGTACAGCATTAATAAAAAGTATACTAAATAACTCCTAATTGTTTGCTACTTTTCCTCAGCATCTTTTCTCCATTAGATATAAAATTTGTGTCATTCTTTTACAATTGCACCTGTTAGCCCACCCAAGTGAACGCTGGGCCATATCCAATAGATGTCTGAGTTCAAAAACTTTTATCTGGGTTTTCAGTTCAGTAACAGTGTCTTGGAATTTTTCAAAATTCTTTCAAGGCTAGAATTACATTTTAAAAATATTTGTAAATTTTTAATTTAAACGTATAATTTAAATTTATCTATATCATAAATACAAGTATTATATTTAGTGCCATGAGAACACCAACATTCTATATAATGCTGTTCTAGTAAAAAAATAAACTACTGCTCCTCTCATCTAGATCTGCTTTTAAGCTATATGGAAACATTTCTAATTAACTAGGTTTGTATGAACATCTTTCTATTATCAAAAAGTGTATTTTCCTATTTAAAATTTTGAGCATTAAAAAAAGTAAAAATAAACAACATTATTAAATTCTATTTGTCCTGAGTCTAATAATTAATTACAGATTTAGGACTAACAAAGTTGACTTCGACTTGTAGTGATCTAAAAGGAAAGGCCCAGAGCCTACTTTTGCCACAATTTTATTCTTCAATTAAATATTTATCACATAGCTACCAAGAAGGAGGCACCACACAGATTCTAGGGATACTAAGATTAATATAAGCGTTGCTGCTGTTAAGATAGGTTTGAGAGTCAGGGTGCCTGGGTGATTCGGTTGGTTGAGTGACTGACTTCAACTCAGGTCATGATCTCGCGGTCTGAGGATTCAAGCCCCGTGTCGGGCTCTGTCCTGACAGCTCAGAGCCTGGAGCCTGCTTCAGATTCTGTGTCTCCCTCTCTATCTGCGCCTTCCCTGCTTGCTCTCTGTCTCTCTCTCAAAAATAATAAACATTAAAAAAAAATTTGTTTTAAAGATACATTTGAGAGTCAAATTCCGGCAAATCCTACTTAGTCCGCCAGACCAAAATTGTTAAGTAGTAAATTTCATGGCTGCAAAATTTATTGTAATATAGACTATTCACTTTGGTATCTTTGTCCTAAAGTTATAAATCACACCCTTCCTTTCATTGTCTATAAACATTCGTACCACAAGTATTTGCTTCTACAGCTCCCATTTTATGAAGATAGTTGCTGGCTAGGTATTTACATATGTCAATGTTTCTAACCTTGACTATATAGGAGAGCATTATCAGGAAACTTTTCAAAGAAAGTTAATCACAGCCTTCTAGGTAATAGATATTGATGTGCAAGACGAACAAACTCAGTAAATATCCATGACTTTTTCAAAATAAAAACTGAGAAAATATCACAATGACACCTCTCTATGGTTGTGTTTGTATCAGTGAAAGTTACCTTCAAACACTAAATAATTGCTTGAAGAAAATGACTTCATGTTGTTATTGACATAAGTCATTATTACCATCACATTAAAAAAATGGATGCGAGGGGCGCCTGGGTGGCTCAGTCGGTTAAGGGGCCGACTTCAGCTCGGGTCGTGATCTCGCGGTCCGTGAGTTCGAGCCCCGCGTCGGGCCCTGTGCTGACAGCTCAGAGCCTGGAGCCTGTTTCGGATTCTGTGTCTCCCTCTCTCTGACCCTCCCCCGTTCATGCTCTGTCTCTCTCTGTCTCAAAAATAAATAAACATTAAAAAAAATTAAAAAAAAAATGGATACGATAGGAAAGTCACGTACACAAGCTGGTAGGAAAGAAGAATGGTACAGACATTCTGGAACATAGTTTTGCAGTTGAAGAAACAAAACATGCAATAACTCTGAGGCCCATCAGTTGCACCCTTGGATATTTATCCCAGAAAAATAAAAACTTAGGTTCACATAAAAACCTGTATTCAAATATTTATAGCAGCTTTATGTATAACAGCCCCAAACTGAAATAAGACCTGATAGCCTTCAACAGTGGTCAAGCAAATAGTGGTACATCTATACCATGGAGTACTATTTAGTGTAAAAAAAAAAAAAAAAGTAATAAAAATTTTTGATACATGTTACACTTAGATAAATCTCCAAGGAATTACACTCGTTGAAAAAAAAAAGCCATTTCCAAAAGGTTATATACTGCATAATTTCATCATGAAATGACAAGTTTTAGAAATGTAATATAGATCAGTGATTGCCAAGGGTTAAGGTTGGGGCCTTGAGGAAAGGGAAGCAGGAGAGAGGTGGGTATGGTTATAAAAGGGTAGACTGAGGGATCCCTGCATTGTTTAAAATGTTCAGTATCTTTAGTATGGTACTGGATACACAAACACACACAGAATTAAACTGTGTAGAACTTAACACACACACACAGATAAGTACAAGGTAAAACTGGGGAAATATAAATAAGATTGGTGGATTATATTAATATAATTACCCGGGATGTCTTATACTACAGTTTTGCAAAATGTTAACCATTGGTAGGGAGTGGTGGGTACAAAGGATCTCTCTGTAATTTTTCATAAATTGTGTGTGAATCTACAATAATCTCAATAAAAATTTCAATTCAAAACAGAACGATTAGAGAGTTGGAGCAGTCTATCCTTTGGCTCTGTCTCTCTCTTACACACACACAATGTTCTGCCTGGAAAGCATTATGTCTACCAGAACTAGAGCTACTCCAGCAAGTGGGGATGAACGCTTCAAATAAAGATGGGAGATAGGAAAACAGAAGGAGCCTTGGGCTCTTAAGACACTCGGGCTCTGTCATGTCATCCCTAGACTACCTATCTTTGACCTTCCTTTGAATGAGAGACAAATAAACTCCTTGTTTGAAAAATGAACATAATCTGACAAGTGCTGATAAGGCGTCATAGACAGTATACGCCTCTCCTCATTACAAACTACTTCATCTGATGTCTCTTGTATAGTTTTGATTTATTCAAAGTGCTATTTGCTCCTAAAATAGTTCTCAACAAAACCTGAATATGTGCAAAATGCACATATGTACAAAATGCACATCTATGACACCCTACGGCATACATGATATTCCTCTGATGATCTAATTGTTCTATAGTCTCTGCAATAAGAGGAGAATCTGTACTCTTTGACAGTGAGTTCTAGATGTTTTATCACAAATAATCTTAGCCAGTAAGTAGTTCATATGATCTACAATAAGCATCTTTTTTAATCCACCGTTCCTTAAGGCAATCTTTATAATAAAGCTTTTTATAATACTTGTCATATCATTCCTCCTCATTTCAATATTCTGAAGTTTCCTAATCCTTGGAGTTTTATAACTTTAAATATACTGCATTTCAAAGTAATCATTTGGTTTACATGAAGAGACTTTTAAAATGCATTTTGGTCCAAATCCATACTGGATAATGGATAAGAAAAGAAGGAGTAAAGGAAAATGAAGTCCCACCCCCTCCCCTTGGCCAGTTGTGTTCTCCTCTAGTCCCATGGGCCTGAGCCTCTCTCCATGCGTATTATTTCCCTGAATTGTTTCATCGATAACTGAATAAACCCTAAGGCATCTTTACGTTCTCTGTACACAGAGAGGATATTTCAGAATTTGTATGTTTATACCAGTTGTATTTATTGAGGAAAAGGAAGACGTGATGATGACAAAGAAAAAAAGGAAAATTTACATTTCAATATTTAGTTGTCAAAACTGACATATGAATCATATGTATTGACTCATTTAATCATTATAATACCCAAGTAAAATAAGTATCATTTATACTTCTCATTTCACACACGTTGGGAGAATTTTTGAAGTGTTAACTGATTTCTTTCATTTGCATTTCTATGTGTATTCTGGCCTTGTTCCCAAACTAGGTTGTCAGGGCATTCCATCATTGCCCTAGAGAAAGGTTGTTATGGTGGCACACATTGTTTACAAATGTTTAAGTCTTGGGTTTTAAGTTTCAGATATTTACTTGGAGTTGTAAAGCCTGAGCTTTTGAGCTCCATGAACATGAAGCCTGGAGAACTCATCATATAATGTTTATGCACAAAAAAAATAGACCTGAATAAACACTGGTAAAGTAATAAACAGTTTTCACACTTCCAAGGAGATAATTCTCTCGGTTGGTATAAAAAGACATGGAAGGAAGAAAATATAACCTATATATTTATGAGTTTCTGAGAACTAGCCTTGAATGCATATTGGTGTGAAATGGTCTCACAGGAGAGTAGGTGAATTCATCCCACGACATCAAGAATGACACCAAAACATGAAGAGGGTCCCCTACTTGCATATTCTGTATATTCAGAAGCAATGTGTACCACATTACCCATCAACATGATAGCAGCAAATTGAAGAAATCTACATCTCAGTAGACGCCTACTGCCATCAGCAGTTACCTAGTTACCTCTGCACTCTGAGGTTGTGACACTACATGAATGACCCTTAATCCTTAGAACCTTAGGTAAAGGAGTTCTTTAGACTTAATGAGATTATCAGGAATGAACTAAAATTAAGTTTCTGCTTTCACTGGGCTTCCTTTGCTCTTCTTTTTTCTAGTCCCTTAGGTGCACGTTTAGATTATTGATTTGAGACATTTCATCTCTTATAATGTAAGTATTTACTACCATAAATCTTCCCCAAAGCCTTGCTTTAGGTGCATCCCATAAATTTTCATATGCTACATTATCATTTTCATTCAGTTCAAAATATTGTCTAATTCCCTTTGGAGTTTCCCTTCACTTGTAGATTATTTGAAAGTATGTAGTTTAATCTTTAAGTACTTGGGGAATTACCGCATAACATTCTCTTATTGATTTGCACTTTTAAATACTTTGTGGTCAGAGCACATCGTTTGTGAGTTACATATAGTAACAAGCATCACATCTACATAGTCTTAAAACCCCAGCAGACAATGCTATAACTTTTGCGTTCAGTGGTCACACACATTTTAAAGAATTTAGAAGATAAAGAATAGTCTATTTACTATGTCTGGCACTCTTCCTTTACTACTGAAGCTTGACATTTCTTTTTAGCATCATTCCTCTTCATCCTCAAGAACATATTTCGGTATTTATTTTAGAGCAAGTCTACCGGAAAATCATTCATAGTTTTCCTTCATCTGAGAATATCTTCATATCACCTTTACTGAAGGATATTATCACTGGATATACAATTCCTTTCTCTCAACACTTAAAAAATTGTACTCTTGTCTAGAACCCTTTATGGTTTCTGATGGGAAATCTGCAATCATTTAATTTTTGTTTACCTACATATAAGGGGTTGTTTTTCTATGGCTGCTTTCAAGACTGTTTTCTTTCAGCAGTTTCATTATTCTGTGTTCTATTATAATTTTTTTCAACTTACCTTGTTTGGGTTTCACTAAGCATCTTGAATTGGACTGTCGCCAAATTTGGGAAATTTTCAGCCATTACTTTTCCAACTGTTTTTTTTTTTCCCTACACCAATTTCTTTTCTTTTCTTCCTATATGATTTCATTAGCACAAATATTAAATATTTTTGTTTAATATATTGTTTAAATATTGTTCCACAGACCACTCAGGGGCTGGGTTTTTTTTTCCCAACCTTTTCTGTACTTTGTTTTTTAGACAGGATAGTTTCTATTTATCTATCTTTAAATTCACTGATTCTTTCATCTGCCTTCTCCACTCTACTCTTGAGCCCACCCAGTGAATTTTTATCACTTACTCCATTTTTTTTTTCAGTTTAAATATTGGCATTTTATTCTTTTTTTATAGTTCCTCTTCTGCTGAGAATGTCTATTTTTCCATTAATTTCAAGAGGGTTTGCATTTTCTGCACAGAGCACAGTTATAATAGCTGCTTCAAAGTTCTGTGTAATTCCAACATCTAGCTCAACTCAGAGTTAGCATTTGTTGATTTTTTCCTACTAAAATCTGTCCAAGAGACAAAAATATACAGCAGGGAAAAGACAGTCTCATCTTAAGTAAAGGGTACTGGAAATACAGGACATCTACATGCAAAAGAATGAAACTGGACTGGGGCACCTGGATGGCTCAGTCGGTTGAGTGTCTCAGCTCAGGTCATGATCTCGTGATTCATGAGCTTGGACCCCACATAAGGCTCACTGCTGTCAGCCTGTCAGCACAGAGCACGCTTCAAATCCTCTCTCCCCCTCTCTCTGCCCTCCCCTGCTTGAGCTCTCCAAAAAATAAAAATAAATAAAAATTAAGAAAAGAATGAAACTGGTCTTTATTACACCATGCACAAAAGTTAACTCAAACTGGATTAAAAACCTAAATGTGATACCATAAAAACCCCTGAAGAGAACACAGGCAGTAATTTCTGTGACATCAATTATAGTAAGATTTTTCTAGATATTATCTCCTAAGGAAAGGGAAACAAAAGCAAAAGTGAACTATTGGGACTCATCAAAACAAAATCTTTTACACAGTGAAGAAAATCATCAACTAAAGAAGAAAACAACCTATTGAATGAGAGGAGATATTTGCAAATGATTAATCTGATGAAGCTAATATCCAAAACATATAAAAAAAAACATATACAATTGAGCACCAAAAAAAAAAAAAAAATTAAAAATGGGCAAAGGAACTGAATACACATTTTCCCAAAGAAGACATCCAGATGGCCAACAGATATGTGAAAAGATGCTCAACACTACTAACCATCAGGGAAACACAAATCAAAACCACAATGAGATACCACCTTATACCTGTTAGAATGGTTAAAGTCAAAAAGATAAAAAATAACAAGTATTGGTAAGAATGTGGAGAAAAAGGAACGCTCCTGCACTACTGCTGAGAAGGTAAATTTGTGCAGCGACTATGGAAAACAATATGGAGGTTCCTCAAAAACTTAAAAATTAAACTACCATATGATCCAATAATTTTACTACCTGGTATTTATCCAAAGAAAATGAAAACACTAATTCAAAAAGGTAAATGTCCCCCTATGTTTATTGTAGCATTATTTATACTAGCCAAAATACAGAAGTAACCTAAGCATTCATTGAAAGACGAGGGGATAAGGAAGATGTGATACACACACACAGGAATAGTATGCAGGCATAAAAATAAATAGGATCTTGCCATTTGCAACAACATGGATGGACCCTGAGGGTACCATGCTGAGTGAAACGAATCAGACTGAGAAAGACAAATACCGTATGACTTCACTCCTGTGTGGAATCTGAAAACCAAAACCAATGGACAAACCAACAAAAAGCAGAGTCAGACCTATCAATACGGAGAACGAACTCACGGGTGCTAGAGGGAAGAGGATGGGGAGATTGGCAAAAGAGCTGAAGGGGAGTGGGAGATACAGGCTTCCAGTTATAAAGTAAGTCATGGGAATAAAAGGCGCAGGTCAGGGAATACAGTCAATGATATTGTAATACCACTGTATGGTAACAGATGGCAGCTATGTTTGTGGTAAGTGTAGCTAATGTATAGAAAAGTTGAATCACTAGGCTGTACACCTAAAACTAATGCTAATGTAACACTGCATGTCAAGTATGTTTTAAAAAAATCAATTATCCAATTTTCAGTCTTCTGATATGCCAAGTGACTTCAGGCTGTAGCCCGAACATTTTGAATATTATGTTGGGAGACTCTGGATCTATTAAAATCTTCTGGAAATTGTTCTATATTTACAGCATGCAGTAAACCCTGTTAGATTCAGAACACAAATTCCATCTTGCCTTCTCAACAGTGATGCCAACAATCAGTTCATTTTTCAAATTTTGCTATGCTTCTTTGGGTCTGCTCTGCATATGGGCAGCTCAGGGGTTAATCTGGGCCTTGGGCAGTGGTTTATATCATACCTCAGCTCTCAAATACTTGGTGCGTTGTCTAGGTTCTTCACATTCCTAGCTTGACAATGACTTCAGCTCACACAACGATTTAGGGTATCTCCCCTCTGGTAGTTTCCTCACATTCTCTTATTCCCTAAATCCCCCTTTCCTTCTGATTCCTTTAGCATTCTGCGCTATGTGCAATTCCATGAAACTGGGGCCATCTTCAGAAAAAGGTATCAGGAAAACAGGGAGATAAAACATTGTAATGGTATCTCACACACACTCTTTGGATCACAGGGGCCTGTTTTCCTCGTTCCTCTGGACAAAGAGACAGGTGTTCCACTCAGAGTTTTAGGTCCCTCCCTGGAAGCACTGCCTCTACCAGCAGCAATGCAGTCCCATGTCCGGGGCGGCCCCCATCGTAGGGCTTTCAGGGCTTTTCAGTAAAAGGGAAAAAAGTGATTCCCCCACATTCTTCAGGTGGCAGGGGCCCTTTTTTTCTGATCTTCTGGCCAGAAGTTACCCTAGAATTTGTATGGTCTGCTGTCATCCTGCAGTTCCATGACTGAGACTAACTTGCAATTAAACCCAGGAGATAAAACAGCAGGAAAAACTAACCTGAACACTCACCCCTTGGACTATTGTGCTTGTTGTTCGCTTCCAACCCCATGCTACCTTTTATTGTTTGTTTTTCAGAGTTCTCAAGCAGTTGTGCTTTATACTGCTTCCAGAGTTTTCAGTGTAATCAGTGACAGCGATAGTCCATGATAAGGTTTATGGCAGCATCTTAGAAACAAAAAATCTTGAGTCCTATCCATACCTAAATCCCTAATTCATTTTAACAAGTTCCCTAGGTAACCAGTAAGCACATTAAACTAAGAGATGTCCTGAGCTAGAACCCTGGAATAGGATTCAAACAGGTCTTGGAATCTAAGAAGATTCACGCAAATCCTTCAATGAGGTCCAAAATATAAATTCTAACACACAAACACACATAAATAAACAAACGTATTTTTAAAATAAAAAGATAATTATCATAATTCAGTGGGAAGGGGAGCTTGAAACAGAAAAAAATAAAATGATCGATCATACGGAAACAGTAAAGAAAATCATAGTAGAGATGTTTGAGTGGGTATTTGTAAAGCCACAAAAATAATCAAGACTAGTAACATTGGGAAAATGTTAATGATAATAATTTTAAATGAAAAAGCACAATTCACAGTTATATTAAACTATTGTTATAACTCTAAAAAGTATGCCAGTTACTATATTTTAGAAAATAATCAACTCAGAAGAAAGCAACCAGGAAGACATGGAAACTGGGAACCAAGAGGAATGGCTGATTAGAAGAAAGAGTTCTAAATAAGTCAGATTATGGTAGACACCATTTTGTTCCCTTTCTAGTATCCATTATCCCCTTCCCTTCTCAAGCTCTCTAATATTTTTTGCAGATATCAGTGTATACAAGTTGGTTAGACTCTGAACTAAACTAAAACCCACAAGAGATTATAGTATAAAACCTAAAAGCATCTAACTTATACTGAGAAATGTAACTTCAGTATTCCCAACAATGGTAACAGTTCAACCAGTGTTCTCTCTCTCTCTCTCTCTCTTTCTCTCTCTCTCTCTTTATTCAAGCCACATGGAAATACAAATAATCAAAAAGTGGTTTGTTGGGGCGCCTGGGTGGCGCAGTCGGTTAAGCGTCCGACTTCAGCCAGGTCACGATCTCGCGGTCCGTGAGTTCGAGCCCCGCGTCAGGTTCTGGGCTGATGGCTCGGAGCCTGGAGCCTGTTTCCGATTCTGTGTCTCCCTCTCTCTCTGCCCCTCCCCCGTTCATGCTCTGTCTCTCTCTGTCCCAAAAATAAATAAAAAAAAAAAAAAAAAAAAAAAAACGTTGAAAAAAAAAAAAGTGGTTTGCTAAATAAACATGGACTGAATGAGGTTATAATGATACCAAGTGATTAAGTTGTGGCAACAGGCTCATCTGGATAGAAACATTTTTGCATATAATAAGAACATATCTTTAGGAAACACTAAGTTCTTCTGTCTTCATGACAGTATATTATCAGCATCACCAATGTGTGCATCTTTAACTCATACTTCTGTGGCTAATCAAATACCATATGTAACTTTCTATAATAATACATAAAGCTCTTCAGCCATTGTGAAGTTGCTCAGTATACAAAAAAAGTTAAATCTGAAAGGTGTAGATGATACACACACACCTAAATATCAATTTTTTTTCATTTAATACATGCTAATTTATACTTATTTGCTAAACTTTTGTGATAGGACAAAGATCTTTTCTTTAAGTATGAACCTACTAATCAACATCCCAAGTGTATAAGCCCTTGAAAATGTGTCTATGATTTCCAGTTTTAAAGTTAAAGGAGTTAGTCATTACTTGTAAAGTAAACTAGATGGTGGAGAAACCTAAGTTTTCTGATTTTTTCTTATTTCCCCATTGTTTTTAGCGATTCACATTTATTTTGAGACTTTATAAAGTGCTGAATTTAAGTTACTGTACTCACTTTACCAGTTTATAAAATATTCAAATCGCATGATTATAACAAATGAAACTACCAAAAAAGAATGTGGGAGGGGCACCTGGGTGACTCGGTTGGTTAAGCTTCCAACTTCAGCTCAGGTCATGATCTCGTGGTTCATGAGTTCAAGCCCTCTATTGGGCTCCATGCTGACAGCTCAGAACCTGGAGCCTGCTTTGGATTCTGTGTCTCCCTCTCTCTCTTCCCCTGTCCTGCTCGATCTCTCTCTCTCTCTCTCTCTCAAAAATAAATAAACATTTAAAAAGTTATTAAAAAAAGAATGTGGGAACAACATATAAACAATAATATGCATACAATTCAATTTCATGAGCACAAAGTGCAAGTAACTACAGGGTAGACTACTATAAACAAGTTTGTTCACACCCTGGGAATCAGTATGTTATAGAGGGAAGAGCGATAGAGCTTTGGTTAATTCATTAGCTAGTGAGGCTCTATTATGAGATCTTTTATCATATTTTCAAGCAAAATACCACTTAGTCTTACAGTTTAGTTGCCATTCTGTCACTTTAAAATGACTTTGAATATCACATATTAATTAACCGTGTTGATTTTAAAGTTTAAGTTCTAGAGGGTGATCTTTTTTCCCTTACTTGAAAATTCTAGGGGACTTATTACTCTTACACTCTATGTATCAACAACAGAGCAATGCAAATTAGCTGAAGGGTATTTATTCATAATACCTCCTTTATTAAGTAGAGATCCATGTATAATGGAATGGACCTATGAATTGTTTATATGAGGATAGAGATGGTTTAAGAAAAAGTTTTTACTCATTATAGTAGATAAGCATGCCCCCTCTGCTATCTTATTAATTATGAATTTGTAGATAAATCCTCCTTTAATAGGTAGTTCAAGGTAAATGTCATCCTACCCCTGTTCAAATTAACTCTAATTTTAAATTAACATATTCCAAATTAGTGAAACCAAACAAATCATCAAATGACTTATTTTATAATGGTAGCTTTTATAGAGCAAGATTAATTAAAACAAATATACCAAAACTCCTTCATGACCTCAGGTAAACACCAAAGAGTATGTAAGCAGAGACTACTAAGGGAACAATGACCCACATCTCCAATTCAAACAAACCTTTGATATTAGATTTGAAAATCTCATCTAATTAGGTCAATTGGTTAGAGCATGGTGCTAATATGGCCTAGCTAGTCATTAGATCCTCATATATGCCACCTAGCTTTGTGCTCTAGATTAAACCTCTAAAGCCCTCTAGCCATCTGGCAAGTACAGTTAGGTCCAAATGTAAGCATCCTCCTTTGAACCCCCTCATCTTGGCACTCCATCAGAGAATAAGACTTCAAAAATATTTGAACTTTATTCCAATAACTGCTACCTTTATACATAATGATGACTCATAAATCTGCAGGTAATATTTCCTGAAAAGACATGATAACTTTTAAAAAGGAAGAAAAATAACCACTAATAACAAAACACTAGCTCTCTGCTTATAAGACAGGTTATTCCTTTTTATTACAAAACTAAGCTTCCCAGTTACTGAACTTATCTTCTGAATCTCCTTCTCAACCTTCCAGTTTCGAACAGCTCCCAACAGTGGTAAGATCTGTAACTGTGAGAGAAACTACCACAAATGAATACTTGATTCATTAGGAAGAGTAGAACTTAAGAGCCCACTGAATAAACCTCAGATAGAAAGAAAGAAAATCAAAACAAAGATTTTCCCTTCTCAACATAGAGAAGGGAAAAGGATTTCCAGTTCCCAGGAAGACTTTAAAACAGAAGATACCTATCAGTGTTATTTCCTATTTCCTAGCCCACAATTGCTAGGTGGTTCTCCTTTAAAATGCATATTTGGGGCACCTGAGTGGCTCAGTCAGTTAAGCATCCGACTTTGGCTCAGGTCATGATCTCAGGTTCAGGAGTTTGAGCCCCATATTAGACTCTGGAGCCTGCTTCGGATTCTGTGTCCCCCTCTCTCTCCGCCCCTCCCGTCCTCCTGCTGTCTCTCTCTAAAGTAAATAAACAGTAAAAAAAAATTTTAATAAAATAAAATGCATATTATGTTAAAATAATTATTTTAAAATAAAATTATAGAATGGTTATTCCTCATAAAGGATATTATGTTTTGCTGTATCTTCTGTGTATTTTTTTCAAAAATACTTCAACATACATTAATATAATTATGTAAATAATAATCTCTTCTGATATGTGTACTGTTCTGTCTTGATCCTCCCATGAAAAACCTAAAACAGTAAGCTACCTTGTATTCTCTTTAGGAGATAGATGAAATATAATGAAATAAAAATCGTTTAAAAATAAAGACATTAAGAGAAAAAGCAAAGTTTATGTATGTATATATGCATATATATACACATATGTAAATTTAATGATGGCTCATATTGTGAATATATACATATATATTCCTAATAATATATATGGATATATGTGTGTGTATATACATACATATATACATATACACACACACATATATATGTGTATATATATACATATATATACACACATATATATACACATATATACATATATTATTAGGAACATATATGTATATATTCACAATATAAGCCATCATTAAATTTTTCAAATGATGTTAGAATTTTGTATTTTACTACTAAATTATGGACCATCTCATCAAAAATCATAAAAATAGCAAGACATTAGGCAATAGGTGCAAAGAACATTTAAATTATTCCCATCTGTATCTTAAACCATAAATAGTCATAGTCAAATATGCTTTTTAAAAAGTTGACTTGTTTTATTTTTTTAATCTTTATTTATTTATTTTGAGAGAGCACACATGTGCATGAGCAGAGGAGGGGCAGAGAGAGAGAGAGAAGGAGAGAGTGAATCCCAACCAGGCTCCAGGCCGTCAGCACAGAGCCCGATGCGGGGCTCAATCTCACACCATGAAATCTTGACCTGAACTGAAATCAAGAGTTGGACATTTAACCAACTGAGCCACCCAGGCACCCCAAAGTTGACCTTTTTAATTGTGCATGAGCTTTTGAGAAGATTTGTACCAAGGAACTATGTATAAGTTTTCTTTTGCTGTGTAACCTGCAGATCGGGTGGCTTGAAACTTCACAAAATTACTATCTCACAATTTCTGTGGGTCAGAAGTACAGCACATTTTAAGGGTCCTCTGCTCAGGTTCCCACAAAGCTGAAATCAAAGTGTCAGCCAGCTACATTCTCATTTCGAAGCTCACTTCCAAGTTTCCTTTGGTTGTTGGCAGAATTCATTCCCTTGTGGTTGTAGGACTTAAGTCCCTGTTGTTTTCCTATCTGTCTTCAAAGCATGCATGCTCTCAGCTCCTAGAGACTGCTGTCAGCTCTTAGCCACATGGTCCCCTCCATCTCAGACATTGAAACTCTATTTCTTCTGCAATGAGCCAAAGAAAAACTCTCTGCTTTTAACAGGCTAATATGATTAAGTCAAACCTACTGAAAGAGTCCTCTTTCTTAAAGTCAACAGTACCATATAACATAACAAAACTGTGGGAGTGACACAGCTCATCATATTCACAGGTTCTACCCGCACTCACAAAGGGAGGGGATTAAACTAGTGTGAGGGTCATTTGGAAGTCATCTCAGAATCCTGCCTATCACAGTGTACAAAAATTAAAGGATAACAGGGAAGATTCACAGTGGCAGAGACAGGCAGGTGGGTATAAAATCAATGAAGTATGAGCAAGATTTAAAATACTGCTTTAAAGCATAACGGCCATTTTAATAAATATTTGAAACATTAGCTTGACTTTGAAAAGGCCTGAGCTTGAATAAGTATTCTTTTTTTTTTTTTTTAAGATTTTTAAGTAACCTCTATACCCAACATGTGCTTGAATTCATGGACCCTGAGATCAAGAGTTACGTGCTTTCCCAACTGAGCCAGCTAGGTGCCTCTTGAGTAAGTATTCTACACAGAATGTTCCAGTTGGGTTTTTAGAAGGATTTCTCTGGGAAGTCTTTATAATTGTGGAGATAGTAACAACTAAAAGATGAACAATCATTTCTCCTCAACTCCAAGAGCAAAGAAACAAAAGATCCTGTTTATTATAAGATGGCTTGATTCATATTCCTATTAGTGCCTTTAAATTTTTTCTTACATTTCATAATTTCTATTTTTAACATTTTATTGGACTTGTCTGAGATTTGTGCAGCCTGATTCAATTATACATAATTCGATTATAACATCAGGTTACTAAATTTTAATGACAAACTGCTTGATACTTTGAATACTTATATAATCTGTAACTATAACATTTCAGTGTGGTGAGTCAAAGGAACTATTTAGCTTCTGTTTTACTCATCTGATATATATCCCACAATATAAACTGCTGAAAGACATCAAGTCTCTACCTATAAGACCTAAATCATGACATCCCTGCTCAAACACTTTTGGGAGCTGTCATTCCCTATAGAATGAAGTCCAAACATTTTAACATGACAATAGGGGTGTCCCATAATTTTGCCCCAGCCTAATTTCCCAACTTCATCTTTCATCATACCCTACACTTCAACTATTCTTGACTGTGCACCATCCCCTAAACGTGCCTTTGATGAAACAACCTCTCCCATCATACCAACACCAAACATATACCATTGTTTTGTGGGTGTCAAGGATTTGTATAGCCAAGATATTATTTTTATGTTGTGTTGGCTAAGTACAGAGGCACCCTTTGAAATAAAAAAGGTGATAATTTAGTTGAAGGGTAAGCTCTTAAACATAATGTTCTACCGTGAGGCAAAATTGCACTATAGATTAATTATTTATAAATTGGTATATGCATACCCCAGGTGAAGAAGAAAATATTAAAACATATGCATTGAATTTTTTTTAATTTAGTTTTTAGATAGAGACAGAGTGCAAGCTGGAGTGGGGCAGGGAGAGGGAGACACAAAATCCGAAGCAGGTTCAAGGCTCTGAGCAGTCAGCACAAAGCTTGACGTGGGGCTTCAACTCACAAACCATGAGATCATGACCCAAGCTGAAGTTGGCTGCTTAACTGACTGAGCCACCCAGGCGGCCCAAAACTTTTGTGTATTTTAATCTCAGTACTATATATTTATATTTTTGAGTATTTTAATTATTATTGTGTTAATTATTGATACAGTAGTATATCTACATAACCTATAAAAATAAATATATATATCAGGGACATGTTCATTTTTTTAACAACTGGAGTGCATTATTGTCAAAGTCTGAAGATCATGTCAAGGACTCTGGAATCCAACTTAAATGGTTTCCACCTGAACTCTTCCATCTGAACACTTTGAAGTTATGTGACTTTAAAAAGTCACCTTAGGAGTACGTGACTGGCTGAGTCTGTTGAGTGTCCAACTCTTGATTTCAGCTCAGATTATAATCTCATAGTTCATGGGATGGAGGCCCGCATCCCTCTGCTCTGACTACATGGAGCCTGCTTGGGATTCTCTCTCTCTCTCTCTCTCTCTCTCTCTCTCTCTCTGCCCCATCCCCACTCATGTGAGTATGCACGTGCTCTCTCAAAACAAGCATTAGAAAATAATACAATAAAAAGTCATCTTAAACCACAATTTTCTCAAGTGTGTAATAAAAAGCATTAACGACCATCGGACTATTGCCAACATTAAAGGGGATATTTCCCTCAAAGTGATTATCCCAATCCTTAACCTCTGGTAAGGACTCGATAAATGTGAGGCATTATTATTGTTATTAATGGTGATACATTCAATACTTGCATCGCCTAAGAAAGAAGCATGTCCACTGAAGAGATCTAGATGAGGAGCAAAGTCACCAGTTTCCAGTCTTGAAGAGTGCTTACCCTTGTGCACTGCTGGTGGCACTACAAGATGGTGCAACTGCTATGGAAACCAGTATGACAGTTCCTCAAAAGAACTAAAAATAGAGCTACTCCAGCAATCCCACTTGTGGGGTATCTAAAAAGAATTATAGATCTAAAAGAAAATATCTATAGGTAGTATCTATTACCTATAGATATAAAGACTATATATCCAAAAGAATTGAAAACAGGATCTTGAGGAATATTCCCACACCCATGTTCATAGCAGTACTAGTCACAATAGCCAAGGGTTGAAGGAACCCAAATGTCCATCAGCAGATGAGTAGATGGAGAAAATGTGGTCTATACATAGAATGGCATGTTTTCAGCCTTAAAAAGGCAGGAAATCCTGCCATATACTATGACATGGATGGCTTCTAAGGACATTCTACTAAGTGAAATAAATCAATCACAAAAAGACAAATACTGTAGGATTCCACTTATAAGAGGTATCTGACGTAGTCATATCCATAGAAACAGAAAGTAGAATGGTGGTTACCAGGGACTAGAAGAAGGAAGAAAGGGGAGAGTACGGAGTTTCAGTTTTACAATATAAAAAGGTTGTGGACGTCTGTTGTATGATAATATGTCTGTAGTTAATACTTTTCTTTTTCTGTTTTCACTCATATGTGGAATTTGAGAAACATAACAGAAGACCATGGAGGGAGGGAAGTGGAAAAAAGTAGTTACAAACAGAGAGGAAGGGAGGCAAACCATAAGAGACTCTTAAATACAAAGAACAAACTGGGGGTTGATGGGGGGGTGGGTGAGAGGGGAAAATTAGTGATGGGCATTGAGGAGGGCATTTGTTTGGTTGAGCACTGGGCATTGTATGTAAGCGATGAACCTTGGGAATCTACTCCTGAAGCCAAGAGCACACTGTATACACTGCACGTTAGCTAATTTAACAATAAACTGTATTTTTTGTTTAAATATTTATTTTTGAAAGAGAGAGAGCATGAGTTGGGGAGGGACAGAGAGAGAGGGGACAAAGGATCCCAAGCAACTCTTCACTGAAAGCTGAGAGCCCAATGCAGGGCTCAAACTCACAAACGGTGAAATCATGACCTGAGACAAAGTCGAACGCTCAACTGACTGAGCCACCCAGATGCCCCTGTACTTAATATTTTCAACTGTACAATTAAAAATGATTATAATTGGGGCACCTGGGTGGCTCAGTCAGTTAAGCATCTGACTTCAGCTCAGGTCATGATCTCACAGCTCATGAGTTCGAGCCCCACGTCAGGCTCTGTGCTGACAGTTCAAGAGCCTGGAGCCTGCTTCCGATTCTACGTGTGTCTCTCTCTCTGTCCTTCCTCACTCCTGCTCTGTCTCTCTGTCCCTGTCTCTCTCTCTCTCAAAAATAAATAAATATTTAAAAAAATTTTAATGGTTATGATTAATTTCTTGTTATGTGTTTTTACACGAATTTTAATTAATTAATTAATTAATTACATTTAGTGAAAAAAGCATCCAATTTAGCTATGAAACTAGCTATTGTATGATGGTAAATAAGAACGTCCCATCATGTGGTGTTGGTCTAGGAAGTTTTTCATTTATTCCATTTATACTGAGCACTAAGGATACATCACACATTATTCAAGCACTGGAGATCAAATCCCTTCCTTCAAAGGTTTTTGGGAAAATTACCAAATTATTATGCAATGGTTATATTGTTTGGTATGGTATGGTAAGAATATGATAGATTCAAGAGATATTAAGTTCACAGAGTTAATAGTATTCTGTTGAGTACTGACTATGAAAGGGGAGAAAAAGGGGGAAATAAAAAATATCCCATTGATTTTTGCCTTTGGATAGATAAGTTGTATTGTCATGCATACAGAAAATTAATTTAAAAAGAAAAAGCAAAAGAAAAGATGAACAAAATTAATAAACTTATAGCAAGATTCATCAAGAAAAAGAAAGACAGGGGCCAATAAAATCAGAAATGAAAAAAGAGAAGTTATAACAGATATCACAGAAATACAAAAATATGAGACTATTATGAACAATTATAGAAAAAATAATTAGAAAACCCAAAAGAAATGAATAAATTCCTAGAAACATATACTCTTTCAAGATTGAATCAGGAAGAAACAGAAAATCTCAACAGAGTGGTTACTGGTAATGAAGATGAATCAGTAATCACAAAACTCCCAACAAACACAAGGCAAGGACCAGGCAGCTGCAGAGGTGAATTCTACCAAACATTTAAAGAATAGTTAATACCTATCCTTCTCAAACTCCAAAAATTAAAGAGGAAACAATGTTTGCAAGCTCATTCTATGAGGCCAGCATTACCCTGGTGTACCAACCAGACAGACACAAAAAGGAAAAGTATAGGCCAATATCCCTGATGAAGACAGACCCAAACATCTTTAACAAACCAAATCCAACAATACATTTAAAAGATCATGCACCATGATCAAGTGGGATTTATTCCAGGGATGCAAATCTGCAAAATCAATCAACATGATATATACCACATTAATAAAATTAAGGATAAAAATCATATGATTATCACAAGAGATGCAGAAAAGCATTTAACAAAATTCAACAGCCATTTATAAAAATTCTCAACAAAGTAGGTGAAGAGGGAACATGCCTCAAAATAATAAAGGCCATATATGACAACTCAAAACCTGAAAGCTTTTCCTCTAAGATCAGGAACAAGAGAAGAATGTCCACTCTCACCACTTTTATTCAATACAGTACTGGAAGTCCTCACCACTGCAATTGAATAAGAAAAATAAATAAAAGGCATCCAAATTGGAAAAAAGAAGAGGGGGCGCCCAGGTGGCCCAGTTGGTTACACATCCAACTCTTGATCTCAGCTCAGGTCATGATCTCAGAGTTTGTAAGTTCAAGCCCCATGTTGGGCTCTGTGCTGATGGTGCATAGCCTGTTTGGGATGCCCTCTCTCCTTCTCTCTGCCCTTTCCTGGCTTGTGTGCATGCTCTCTCTCAATATAAATAAATAAACGTTAAAAAAATTAGAAAAAAAAAGCAAAACATCAGTATTGTTAAGTACTGTTAAGATGTCCATACTACCCAAAGCAATCTAGAGATTGAAAGCAATCATTATCAAACTACCAATGGTGTTTTTCAAAGAACTAGAATAAATAATCCTAAAACTTGTATGGAACCAGGAAAGACTCTAAATAGCTAAAGCAATATTGAGAAAAAGAAAGAAAACTGGAGGTATCACTCTCCTAGATTTCAAACTATACTATAAAACTATAGCAATCCCATCAGATGGTACTGGCATAAGAACAGACACATAGATCAGCAGAACAGAACAGAGATCCCAGAAGTAAACTCATGCTTCTATGGTCAGTTAATCTACAACAAAGGAGACAAGCGTATACAATGGGGAAAAAATAGTCTCTTCAATAAATGGTGTTTGGAAAACCGGACAGCTACATGGGAAAGAATGAAAGCGGACCACCTTCTTACACCATACACAAAAATAAATTCAAAATGGATTAAAGACTTAAATATAAGCCCTGAAACCAGAAAACTCCTCGAAGAAAACAAAAGCAGTAAGTTTTTTGACATTTACCTTTTACAAAAGTAAAAAGAAACAAATGGGACTACATCAAACAAAAAACGCCCTTTTTTTTTTTTTTTAACGTTTATTCATTTTTGAGACAGAGAGAGACAGAGCATGAACGGGGGAAGGTCAGACAGAAAGGGAGACACAGAATCCAAAACAGGCCCCAGGCTCCGAGCTGTCAGCACAGAGCCAGATGCGGGGCTCAAACTCAAGGACCACGAGATCATGACCTGGGCTGAAGTCGGACACTCAACCGACTGAGCCACCCAGGCGCCCCAGAAAAAAAGCCTTTTGACAGCAAAGAAAACCATCAACAAAACAAAAAGGCAATCTACTAAATGGGAGAAGATATTTGCAAATGACATTTCTGATAAGAGGCTGACACTTAAAATATATAAAGAACTCATAAAACTCAGTATTGACAAAACAAAATCCAATTAAAAATCATCAGGGAAATATAAATCAAAACCATCATACCTGTTGGAAAGGCTAGTATCAAAAAGGCAAGACATAACAAGTGTTGACAAGGATGTGGAGAAATGGGAAGGCTTATGTGCTATAGGTAGAAATGTAAATTGTGCAGCCGCTATGGAAAACAATATAGAGGTTCCTCAAAAAAAGTAAAAATAGAAATACCATAGGATCCCATAATCCAGCAATTCCACCTCTAGGTATTTATTTAAAAAAAAAAAAACACCTATTTGAAAAGATGCATACATCCCTATGTTCATCACAGCATTATTTACAATAGCCAAGGTATGGAAGCAACCTGAATGTCCATTGATAGATAAGTGGATAAAGAAGATGTAGCTATAAATATACAATAAAACTCAGCCATAAAAAAGAATAAAATCTTGGCTGCTTGCGCCGACATGGATGGGCCTAAAAGATATTTGCTGAGTAAAATACGTCAGAGAAAGACAAATACCGTATGATTTCACTTATATGTGGAATCCCAAAAACAAAACAATGGAGGAAACAAAAAAGAAAGAGACTCAGATACAGAAAACAAACTGATGGTTGACAGAGGAGAGGGAGATAGGGAGATGGATGAAAAGGACAAGGGGATTAAGAGGGACAAACTTCCAGTTAGAAGATAAATAAGACATGGGAACATAGTGTCCAGAACAGTCAATAATACTGTAACAACTTTGTATGCTGACAGGTAAGTAGACACTGTGATCATTTTATGATGTACATAAATATCAAATCATTATGTTGTACACCTGAAACTACAATGATATTGTCTGTCAATTATTACTCAATTGAAAAAAAAGATAATCCTTAAAAAAGAGGTAGGGATTACAACAAATATTCATGCTTTCATTTATTCAATACTGTTTTTAAAGGAGCATTTGCTGTGCACCAAATAATGGACATAAATGGCACAATGACTCTATTGAAATATAGACAGGAAGCAGGCGTGGGGGTGGGGAGGGAATATATTCCCAGGAAAATTATCATAAAAAGGAGCCTCTACATTTTTCAGAGTGTCCATTGGATGATTCATAGGCAAGCTATTATTTTAGTGCTTTCAATTTCTAAACAAAGGAGAGAAATACAGGTACTTTTTTTAAGCAGGAGAAAAATGTACCACTTGTCACATTTCTGCTGTTCTCTAAATTCACAATGTAATGTTAAATGCTATACTCAGTTATAAAATAGAAAGGCAAAATAGTAAATGCTTCTTTTTCGTAAAACTTTACTGTATTGGCTTAGGGAAATTATAAAATTGTATTGAATTTACCATTTTTTTCTGTTCCTCTTCCAATGTACAGTGCTAATAACTTTTTCTAAGTCTTTCAAATTATGGCATGGCTTCAAATCATTTTAATTTCTATTTGCCACCCTGAAATTACAATGAATGATTTATGAACTGTCATTTATTCTGGGAACCAAATATGTCATTTGGTTAACTATTTTAATGCTCAGCTGGATTCAGTCGAATAATAGGATATATTTCAGCATAATTATTAAAAATGATAATACAAAAGAAAAAAGGTATCAGCTTGGAAGACCTAGGATGAAGGAATGGAGAGAAGAAAAAGTCATTTGGGGTTATGTTCAGTTTGAGGTGCTTTGGGATATCCTGGCAGAAACAACCAGTAGAAATCGTGAAAATTCAGATCTGAACCTCAGAAGATAATGCATTAAGTCACCAAAACAAATGTAACTGAAGTCATGGACATGAATGTAATTACTCAGTGAAAAAAGGTATTCAAAACATATCCCAGTTAAATTATTTGATTTCAAGGATAAAGAAGTAAACAATCCATGAAATTTGGAAAAATAGGTTTGCCTTAGGATTTTACATAACAAACACATTATCAACAATGTTCTGGTGGTAAAAGTAAAATAAAGAAATCACACCTAGTCAAGTTGTTCTTTAGTTACAAAGGCAAAAGGCAAATATTTTTAATTGCATACAAACCTCAAAGAATAGAACACATATTCCTTTCCTTAGAAAAAGAAAAATGACCAGGAATTGTAGCCAACCAAGTGATGAATCCAATCAAAGAATTCAGAAAAAAAAAAGGTAAAAGAATAAATAAGTATTTAAATATACCAAAGGAAAAACAATTGTGAGAACCAAATTATATACTATAACAAAACCTTAACAATAAAACCAAATATAGTATATTATATGATATAATGAACATAACACAATACAATATATAATTACAATAAATATAACATTAGATGTAATAAATACAGGCAATATAATAAATGTAACAAAACAGAAGAACAGTGAAATAGGCTCACTCTTCACCTACCATTGGAGAAAGTCAATAAGAATGAAATTGAAATCTGTTGTTAAAAACAATGAATGGAATTCAATCTCTTAATGTTTTCTATTAACTTCAGGAAAAACACCTCTGAGAAGCATTTATTAATTAGCAACTTTTTTAATTTTATGTTTTTATTTTTCTTTGTTACATTTTGATGTTTTATGCCTCTTACTTAAATTAGCATACAATTATCACCCCAGTTTTGGAAAATTATTTCTGCGTGTCCATATCAATCAGTGTATCAATTAATCACTATATCTAATCTTCTTTTGGTATATATGTTTAGACAGACATCTATAATGATGCTCATAATTAGCTAATGGTGGTTAAATCTGAATGGAGGGATTTAATGTGACTTAAAATTTCTTTCCTTTTCACTTAGGTTTTTTTAAATATTGAAAATGTATCACTTTTACAAAATAAAGTCATTTTTATTTTTTTAAAAATAAATATCTGAATAAATATACATTCATACAGATGTATTTTAACTCCTCGTGGCAGTGTAATTTTGAGTTTATAACATATACCTAATTATAATTACATCATGGTGTCCTTGCTTTCTTGGTAATACTTAGAAGAGCTTCTGTTTTTTGGGGTTTTTTTTAGCATTTACTATGTGCCAGACAGATACTACATATGCTATATGCTTATGAATTATTATTAACTCTTACCCAAAAGTAGTTAGACAAGTATTATTAGTGGCATTTACAAAGAGGAAACAGTGTCTTTAGTCAAGAAACTTCTGCTTACTTGCAGCTATCATAAATGTTGAATCGGGATTTAAATCTTGCTCTAAAATCTATACCCTGCCCACTATGCCATGTTTCCTGCCATCTATTGCTGTTCATGACGTTTATCTTATTATCCCAGAACTATCAAAAATGAATGTAATCTAAAACACAGCAGATTCATTTTATGTTGTATAAATAAAGTGTTGTATAAATACAACAGATATAAGTGAAAGGTCTTTGTAGTCTTGACAGGAGATTGAAATTCTCAGAAGTTCTGCCATATCCCTGTATTTGCTTCTTCATCTTTCCTCTATACTATGCATGAAGTCTAGAGTGTAAAATCTTGAGAAGTAGAATCTCAGCTGGTTAGGAGGGTTATTGAGGGAAAATAAATGAGTGCTGAGTGTTGCCCCTCTTCCCCCGCCCACTATACTTACTAACAAGACAAGGAAGAACCAATGGAAAAGTCAAGAACTGGTATTTTAGGAAATATGTGTGGGATAGTCTTCATATATTAACAGAGTCTGATTTCCTCCATAAATTCAAGGGAATTATCTCTACAAGCCCTTGTCCCTAAATACACATGCCAAATTGGCCTCTTATAAGGGTATACCCACTATTCTTGACAGCCTTAACTGGCACTGTGCTAGCGTTTTGATGTAGATGAGTTATTCCTCACAATTCTCAAGGAACCTCTAAAGTCAGCTTATAAGCCACATTGCTTAGACTCGTACTTGGAATCTATCTGACCCCCAAAGACCTCTGCTATAGAGTTCTCCAAAATACCGGAATATAGAGAAAAATGCATTGGTTATCAACAGCAATGCCTGTCTTGAAAGTATAGGAGATAAGCAAAACTTTGTTTATATCTTAATTACTATTATTATGATTTGTCTGTGTCAGAGATATAAAGTATCCTAATGTGTGGCTAGCATTCAGTTTTGTTTTCTGGAATTTCTGTAGAAAATTTCAGATCAAGGCCTAATATGCATGTGTGCCTCACGAGTGAAGTTAGGCCTGATAGCAATGTATATGAACTCCTTATGAGGAATTATTTCCTTCACTCTTGATAAAGCATAGAGAATTTGTAACCAAAACCACAGAGAACTAAGAAAGCAGTAACTATTCATAAACCAGTCCATGAATATTCATTCTAATCACTATGTACTAATCAATTAGTATACACAGTAAGAACAAAATGAAATCTGAGTCTACAGATTGCAGAACTGAATACATCATCATTTTTAAATGACATAACTAAAGATAATACATTTTTCTTTCTGGATGAAAATTCATTTTATGTTCCCTAGTGGACTACATACACAGAAGGCAAAAATTGGACCTAAGTGTCCATTCCTACATATACATATACATATCCTACATACTCACATAATTGGATATTCATTGCTTTGTTTGCTTAAGACAGAAAAACAAATAAAATTGTGAGTTTGCCAAATTGCCTGTTTTAAACAATGTGGCGGGCCTTTAAAAAATACACAATAATGCATTCATCCAATACGAATAGAAAAATAATGAATTTTCTGGTTATTTCCTAAGTTTATCTTTCATACTACCAAGTGGTATCTATAATGTGTTTTGGTAGTTTGAATTACAAGTTGATGTTTCAACTAATTGTGGCCAAAACCAAAATGTCAACCAGGATGGAAAGCTTCTAAAAACAAACTAAACTGAAACTACCAAAAATGTAAAACAGAATAACCAAAGTAACACTAATTTAAAATGATCACTGATGAAACATATTTTATAGTCAACATCATACCTTTGCCATATTTTTTTTCAGAACTGTTTTAAGTTATTCACTTCACTCATTTAAATGTATGATATCTTTAATGAAAGAACACATAAAAATAATGGCGGTGGTGTGAACAAAACTTAGATGCAATGCTCAACAAACTGCACGTGCGCGCATATACACGTGTGTGCACGTGCATGCAGGCACACACGCAGATCCTCCTCCAGACCTAAAATGGCTGAGTTGCAGGATGTTGTTGCTTGGCGACCACACAGTATCTCCTCAGCCACAGAGTAATCTAAACAGTGATAGATATGCCCCCCTCAGCTTTGGGCATGGCCAGGACAAATATTAAAGGGCATGTTTATCTTTCTAGTATCCTACATTTTCATTTGAAGTCTGTTGTCACTTGCTTGATTTTGTCATCAATTAAATTTAGATTTTAGGGGAAAGAGTATTTGCAAAGCTACAGCTATTCGTTTAAGAAAAGAGGTAGAAACAAGCTTCTTTCAGACTGAAAGCTAGTCCTGTTTCTATTAAGTCTATGTGCTGTGTCTACTCTGTTCTGGTAGACCTCCCAGTTTCGATCAGTCCCCCTTTCTTTCATTAAACACAAGCAGTTAATTAGCCCCAGCCTGTCCTCTTCCCTTCTGTCTGTCCCTTTTCAAGGTAGTAATGATGTCTAATTACCAGCAGCAGTGGGTTACTGCAACATCAGGCGCAAATCTCTCTTGCTGACAGCAAAGCTAGCCGCAAACCCTCAAACCTCAAACAGCTAGAATGATTCTTCCGTCTACTTGCAAATACCAAAAACAGTACTTTATTTCAGCCAAGATATGCCTTTGACTTTAAAATATTTTTTTTTGTCTTTCTGGTGATTGTACTCCCGCTACTACAAGGAAAAACTCATTCTTAAGGAAGAAATAATTTGAGATGCGGAGAAACACATGATAAAAGGGGAACCTTTTATTTATTTTTTAACTTGTTGAAATGATGATTGGCTGTCTTTCAGGGAAGGCGGAGCCTATAATTCTATGAGAGGAGCAGCATAAAATTTTCATAAAGAGCAACAGAAGAGTTCATGAATTAAAAACCTCTTCAACATTTCAAAACAGGCTTGAATGAAGAGCAAAGCCCTTAAATACTACTACATGGAAACCACTATCTAAGAATATCACCTGATGAATTACATTTTCTCCCATAAATATATGAAATCTTTACTGAAAAGAGAAATATGTGTTACTTTAGTATTCACCCTGAAGTTGTTTTTCTGTTAGATGTCTTAGCAATAATTCTTTATCAACTCTGCAAAAATTTTTGAATGAAAATATCGGTATCTGAACATGTGAATTCTGATTTGAATTACTGGCATCCATATTTATCTTACTGCCTCTACAGCCATTACACAATTTGTGTTATTTACAATTTTTTGTTAATGTTTTCAAAGGGCACATCTGTTTATACATATAGTGGATATACCCAAAGTATAAATTGGACCAATTCATACAGGGTGGAAACTATCTGACAGGTAAATGCAGGAACCTGACTTTAATGTAAAAGGAATGAAAAACAAACCTCCCAGCTAGCAATTGTTACGAAAAACATATAGAATATTATTAAATATTTAGGTAAATATACTTTAATTATTTTATTTATTCAATTAGCCCAGTGTTCCCCTAAAGGAGAATACATTCTTATGTTTTGAATTCTAATTTACTTTGTCTAACAATAAGTTATTTTTAAAAATCAGGTTAAGTTACTCCTGATACAAATGAATCAAAGCACTTAATTCTCTACAACAGACTTCTGCTCATCCAGATGTAAATAAACCTCAGTTCTAATCCAGACCCAGCTAGTTCTCATTATTTAGTAAAGCAAGACAGTAATCTCACCATTGTCTTTAGCAATGCCACGTTCAAAGAGAAGGCTGTATTTGTAGATCTACCTCCCAGAAAATTCCAACAACAGTACTTTTTGGACAAAAAACAGAACTTTCATGTGTGTTTCTGTTTCACCTTTATTTCCGTTTCCCGTTTTCCACATACATTCCAAAACAAACACACTTCCTTCAAACTACCCCTAACGAATGTCAGAAAACCACTAACTGGTTTTCCAAACCTAAAAGAGCGCTCCAAATAATCCTCTGAAAAACCTTCCATGCACAGATTTCCAATTGCATATACCTCCGTTTGAGACAGAAGAATAGCTTGCAAGACATCTCCTTTCTAGCATCCTCCAGGAACACTGCACGGGAAAGGGTTGCCAGTATGGGGGGTGGGGGAGCGGGTGGAACAGGAGCAAATGCTCAAGAAACCCCAAAGCCAGGCAAAAATGCAAAGGATGCCAGATACCCTCCCCCACCCCTACTCCAGGCGAGTACCCACCGTTCCATGACGGAGAAAGAGGTCTTATGGATCTGATCTGCAATCCTACTTGTAGCCCACAGTTCCCATCTTCTTAAAAAGGCAATCGACGCTGCTGCCGCTCGCCAGCCTCACAGCCTTCTGCCCTGTACACCAGGCTCTCAGTGCCCAGCACCTTGCTGCGCCTGGGCTTAGAGCTTTGTGGCCCTGAGACTAGAGCTATCCCAGAATGAGGAGAAAAAACATATACCATTTGATTGCGCCCAAACCCATGTCTCTTTGTTGTTCATCATGTAGCGGCGGCTTTATTTGTGAAAGGGGGAAGTGAGGAAGGGAATGGGGGGCGGGGAGGAGGAATCTCCCGGACCTCATCCACAATCTAAATAGTCGTGGCAAGATCTCTGGGAGTGCTCTAGGCGATCGGATAACCTTGAGTCTCCCGGGCGGCGGTCTAACAATAAAACCGGATAGTGTCGGGGGGCGGGGGAGGGGGGAACCCCACATCTCTGACCAGCGCCACAATCGGGCTTTGTGCCAGTTAGGAGACACTGTAGACGATCGATCAGAATCGTCTATTATCAGAGCGTGCGTCTGGGGTTCCAGCGTGGCCTTTATGCTTGGTGGCAAAAGCGGGACACGCGCCAGGCGCCCAGCGAAGGACACGGGACAATGGCCCGACCCGAGGACGCTGGAGGCCGCCCGACCCGGGGATGGAAGCTCCAGGAGCGGGTTCAGAAGCCTGGGAGGCGAGGAGGGCGGCGAGCTCTGGTGGTGCGCTGCCGCTTTAAAATAAAGGACCACAAAGACTCCACCGTGGGGGAAACGCGCCTGGCTCATGCGAGTGGGGACGACTTGGGGAGGGGGGTTGAGAAAGGTGGGGGGCACACGAGCCAACGGTGGCTCACGGCTCCCCCTTTCTCCCCCCTCTCTCTCCCCTCCCCGCCGGCTGCTCCCGCAGACAAATAACAGAGGAAGGGGAGTCACTCACCGTGGTCTTGACCGGCACGTAAAGCACTTGCTTGGCGCAGCCGCCGCCCCCGCGGACCTCGTCCGGCTGGCCCAGCTGGAAGCCCTTCGATTTGACCCAGAATTTAAATTTGGCGTTGTCCGTGGAGCTCGACTCGGAGCCGTTGAGGAGCTGGACGATCCGCTCGTATTTCTTACGGGTCACCGTCTTGGTCTTGCCTGAGTCCCCGTAAGTCCTGAGGCACCAGTCCTGGAACTGGCGGTACATGTCGCGCTCGCTCTCCATGTTCCCGGTTCCCGGCCGTTGGCTGGATGCTCCCAGCGCACTTCGCACCTGTTCACCCCGGGCTCATGAAAAATGCGGCCACGGCCACGATGTAGGGACGCGAGGTCCCGGCCGCCGCCGGAGCCTGCCTCGGGTGGGGGGAGGAACGGGGAGAGGGGAGGAGGGTCCGGTTGGGCACCAGCAATCAATGCCCCGTGCTACCAAGTCTCTGGTTCATTCGTAATTGCAACGGATGTCTCGGACGCTGGTCTCGGACGCTTTTCTCGTCCTCTTAGTGATGGGTCTCTTTAATATTGTGTGATTAGGACCATCCCAACAGCATCTGGCCCAGAGGAGCTGGGTTTTAAATAATTAAAATCCCATTCCTTGGTTTATTAAAAATCCCAATATTGACTTGGGGTGGTCCCTGGACGCTTCACCCCGGGGCTGTGTCCGGGGCAAGGCAGGTGGAGCGCCGCGCCGCCTCCCAGCGCGCGCCCCAGAAGCTTCCCTGGCCGCTGGCCCCACCGTGCAGGAGCGAGGGCTGAGCTTCTCTCGAAAGCAGCCGCCCGGCCGAGCGCCTGTGAGCCCCGAAGGGCACCCGGGTCCCCGGGCTCTCCTTCCTCCAGGGTCCCGTTACGCTTCGACCTTCCCTGCGTGGGGCGTTAAGGGACTAGAAAGAGAGAAAGTTCTTACCTGTCATGTTGTTAAGCCTATCAAATCCTGCTACACAGGAAATTATTAAGGTATTTTTTTTTAATGGTTTAAAATGTCATTTCTTCATATGCATTTAGGCTAAATTCCAATCCTGCAGGTAGGTTCCAGGAGTTAAGTCCCAGAATTAACAAAACATTCGTGGATATTTGGCCATAGTTTTATAGGAAAGGCTGTGATACCCCAAACAGATAGCCGCTCCAGGGGGATGTGGGTAAACGAAGGCAGGCCGCGGGCGGCGGGTCTCCCGGATAATGACGGGGTCCCCAGACAGGACTCCTCTGGTTTCTGCTGGACTTGGTACAAGGCATAGAAGTAAGTTTATAATACAGATGCTTACAACCCTTTGCATGAAATTAAAATATACAGAGAAATTATTTTCCCCTTGCTTGGTTACAGTTTGCAGTTCACACAGGAGGTTTCGTATGTCTATTTTCCCCCTGCCACGTCATGGACACCCCTCCACTGCTCAGAGTAGCCAAATATGAGTTCCTCTGGACGATTTTCTCAAGCAAATGAAATCGGCGGCTTCTCCATTCAGGATTTCCACCCGTTGGTTACAGAGCTGGAAATAGGGGAGTTCCCATCCTCCTCGCGCTGCGTGCGATTGCGGCCGCTCCTCTTTATTCTACTCTCTGCGGAGGCCCGCGCCCGTCCCGGGAGGCGGCTCTGCCCGGAAGGCGGCCCGACCAGTGCCCCGCGCCTGGTCCGCGTCCTAGCCCACCTTCGCCCCTTGTCGTCGTCTCCCAGACGAAAGCCCCGAATGGGAACGCTGAGTGTTTGTACCCACTGCGCCGCAGCTGGTCCCGGCACTTGCAAAATGGTCAGTGGCTCCTGCTCGGCCAGGCTGAGTGCGTGCGTGTGTGTGAGCAAGGGAGCGAGGGTGTGCGGTGTGCGGGGGGGGTGGAGGGGGTGCGCTGTGTGTGCGCGCGTCTCCGGGAAGGTCTCGCGGCGGCTGGAGCCGGGACTGACAGCCCGGGCGGAGCGCGAGCAGCTCCACACACTAAACCTCTCGCCTCTCCCCTCACCCCTACCCCTCCCACTCCCCTCTCCTCCCACCCCCCCCCCCCCTCCCTGGCCTCTTCCAAGCTCTCTGATTGGCCAATGGGACAAAAGTTTCTGTGGAGACGGCTGGGCGCTGACGTCACGGGCAGAATTGTCCCATTTAGGGATCCCGGGGGCAGTGCGCATGCTGCAGGCTGCAGGTTAGAGGCAGGAGGAGGTAGCAGCCGGCGCGGCGGCAGCCAGGTGGCGGAAAGGAGCACTCAGCATCCAGGTGGGGGGACGACTCCAGCAGGGTTTCCATGGAGATTCCTCTGGGTCTAGCCTAAAAACAGCAGATCAGCTGACACCATTAGCTCAGGACCTAATTACTGCTTATTGGAGCAACAAATGAGGGAGAGGGCCAGCTGCAAAGGAAGAGTTTTTATTCCCCCCCCCCCTCCCCGCCCCATCTCCTCCTTTCTCCCCTCTCTGTCGCTCTTGAGTCCCGGGTGAATTCTCATTAACTTGCAAGATTCCTGCAACAACAGCTACCCTTCTCCAGAGGCCACCCTGACTGCTTTTATTCTTTTTATTTCTTTATTTTGTATTTTAAAAAATGCTAAAACAAATCCGTTGTCCTGAGTCCTTGAATTTTTGCCCAGTAAATACTAGACCAGTAGAGCTCAGAGTCCACTAATACAAGTGACAAGTGGATCTAATATGGGGGGGGGGGGGGGTGGCAGGAAGGAAAAAACACTTTAAATTAGGTATTTATCTTTAGGCCTTTCACATTTAAAAAATTTTTTTAGTATCTTAAATAGATATGTGGACTAAGCAATCAGAAGCATATTTGAATCACTCTCATAAGTGATATACCTCACAGGAACACTATTAAAAGTTTATCTAGTGGCATCAGAGATAGAGGGTAATTCCAAGTTGGGAGATCTAGATTGCGTTGTATGTTAGTAAAATGTTTCCTAGAAGATTCTGGAAGTATAGTTGATCCTGGGGTGGTCATTCATTCAAGAGTAAGCTGGTTCTATAGAGTTCACTTTTTCTTATGGTTAAAACTTAATTCACAATTTCAGAATTCTTTTTAGTAGCTCTTTCATCTGAAAAAGTCACCTCTTCTCCTCTAAGCCTCATTCAAGTACTTTCAGAACTATAAAGATGACTTCTTTCCTTGACTACTCAATTTAAAACAGTCTGTCTCTCTATGCTCCTCTGCAGAAGTGTCTTTCAACCATTTTTTTAACCTTGTCTCATAGTAAGGCATATACGTTACACTTCATACAGCTGTCCTCCAAAAATGTTATGAAAAAATATATTTTACTGCATGGAATACACACTGATATCTACCCCATTTTCTCCTATTATTATTATTATCATTAGTATTACTACTAATATTACTACTCTTTGGTAATAGTAGTAACTCAATAAACGGTCCTAACCCAATAAATTTATAAAGCAGCAAAGGATGTTTGGCAACCTATAGTGTGGAAAACCTTGTTTTAGATCATATGAGCTATACCACTCCTTATACAACATAGTTTCACATGAGTATGTTTGTTCAAATAGAATCTTGATTGGGAAACCCTTGAGAGTTTAGATTTTCTGGTGTTCTGAGTAACTCCACCACAATGAACAATGCACATAGTAAATGCTTAGTAAATATATACTGAGTTAATAAAGGGAAGGGAAAGAGAGGAAAGGAAGAAATAAGCAGGAAGCACAATCCTTAGCCATTCCTGTTGGCTTTTGCTGGGTAGTGTTTGGTTCCCACTTAATGAGATACCAAGGTCTTACGATTCACTGCGTTCATTATATTTATGATTATACTTGGCATTCTAATGTATGGAAAATAAAACACTATAGATATAAAGAATTCATAGTATACAAGCAAATATGTCACCAACACCCAGCTGTGTTAGCTAGATTTGGTATAAAAGCAAAAAATAAAATAAATAAGAAAGAAAAAAACACACAAAGATTAAACAATTATAGAAGGTGCATTTTTTTTAGAAGGAAAAAGTAAATCACTATGGAAAGAATATTCACACTGGGCTAAAGAAGTCCTAGAGTCCTAGGACTTTTAGGGCCAAGCTTCTCAGAGCCATGAAGATTCTCATGCCTCCAGTGAAAACTAAAGCGTGCTCTGTTCTATACTTATACTCTTTATTAATTGTACGATCTAAATCAACTTTTTTTTTTTTACCATATCTTTCCTACTTAAGGGCACACGCACCTGAAAAATCTAAAATGCGCTTCAGCGACTCACTCTAGACTCATTTCTCTCCTTTTTGCTTTTCTAGAACCGAGTCTTCCTAGCTCCACCTGGAGGGTCATATTGACCCTTTCTTTCAGCTATATGATTCAGCTGACAGGCTGCTTGGAATTTAATTTGGCATTTCCCCAAGATACATTATTCAGATTTGCCTCTCTACAGAGCATATCTCTCCAAAAAGAGACTTTTCACCCCCATATCTGAACACCAGTTCCTAATCCCTGCTCAGGGTCCTGTCTGCTATTTATAGGGAGAGAAAATCAGAAAGCATTTTATCAGAAAATATTTTCATTAAAGATAGTCCAAATTATCCAAATTTTGACCTACGATAAACATGATTTTGTTATGAAAGAAAAATTTCTTCCAACTTCAGGGTCAGTTTGTGTATGACATTTTTAAAAATATGGATCTGCCCCTCCCCTGCTCCTGCTCTCGCTCTCTCTCTCTCTCTCAAAATAAATAAATAAACCTAAAAAAAACAACAACAGAGTACCTGGGTGGCTCAGTTAAGTGTCCGACTTCAGCTCAGATCATGGTCTCACTGTTCTGAGTTGGAGAGCCCGCTTCATTTCCTCTGCCTCCCTGTCTCTCTCTGCCCCTTCCCCACACACGTGCACACACACACACGCATGCACTCAAAATCCCTCTCTCTCTCAAAAATAAAAACATTTAAAAATAACATAAAAATCTGGAAAATCTTATATTTTAATATCAATCACAAATGTTTATGCAACACCACATATTCATTAGCAAAATGTTATAATCCAAACAACATATAACCTGTAACCTGTGTTCAAAGAGTAAAAGAAACTTCATCACATAATTATGCTTTTATTCAACAAATATTTACTGAGCACCAATTACTCTGATAGGCTTTAAGTTTCAAGCAGCCAACAAGGCATGTTTATATGCATTGTACCCATCTAATGGGACTTAAATTTTTCTCAGGAAAACAGAAAATAAGGAAGTAAATAGCACTTGAGGTGAATGCCAGGAGGGGGGGAAATAGTGCTGTCATAGAAAACAATGGCAGAGTGGAGGGACCTGGTAACTCAGGGAAGATCTCTGAGTAGGTGATGTTTATCCTGAGACCTGAAGGATACAAAGGAAGCAACCATCTGAAGAGCCAGGAAGGGGAACTATAGGCACAGCGCAGAAGTCCTACCGCAAGAGTTAGTGGCACATTCGAGGAATAGAAAGAAGGCCAATGCAACTGGAGCTTACTGAGTTTGGGAGGGAAAATAGGTGAATGAAGGTCTGAGTAGTCTTCTGTGGCCAGATCTTGTGGGACAGTGCTTGCCAGGATAAAGGGTTTGCATTATATTATTGATCCAGCAGAAAATTTATAATAAAGGATTTAAAGCAGGAGAATTATGTGATGTGATAGGCATGTGTATGTTTCTCTGGCCAAACGGAAGGAGAATGGATTGGAAGAGAGCAAGTGTGGAAGCAAGAAGACCAGTTAGGAAACTTGCAGTAGTTCCAGTGGCTTCGGTGAGGTATCACTGCGATAGATTAGGAAGGTAGCAGTTGAGGTAGACGTGATGGGTGGCAGATAGGTTTTAAAGATAGGGCTCGCTGAGGGATTGCATGTGGCAGGTGAGGGAAAAGACTGAGTCAAGGATGACCATATGGCTTCTGGCTTTTGTAGTACGGCTTGTGAGGCCATTGACTTAGAGAGGGGTGTTTGAGGAGGAACAGATTGGAGTTGGAGGCTGAGGTAGGAGCAGAAGTAGGTTGATGTAGAGAGGCAGGAAGAAAGAATTTAATTTCAGAGAAGTTAAATTTGAAATACCAGGAGAGTTGTTCATGTAGGCATTTGAATATAGAAGCTTGAACTACAGAGAAAAGTCTGGGCTGAAGATATAAATACAGGGATTTTAAAGCCATAAGAATGAATGACATCACCTCTACCCACACTCCTCCATCCCCTAAAAGGAAACACCTTCATCTTTAGATATTGATTTTTTATAAACTAATACTCCATGGCTAAAATAGAATGTCAGGTACTGAACAGCAGAAATTGGCTTCTTTTGCTACAACACATAATGGGAAAATCTGAGAAATATAGCAAAGCCATTGGATCAATCCTTGACTCTTCCCAAATTGTTAGTGAGTTCCAAAATTGATGGGGCTTTAAAAATCCTCTAAAATTTAAAAAAGGAAAACTAGAAAACATTGGATTAGTCCTCTTCTAGATTAGATCAGGAGCTGGAGGTGGGCCAAAATAGGAATCTAAAATTTGAGCATGGCCTGTGAGCAAATCTATCATTGAATGGATCGAATAGGGATTTGGGTTACTTGAGTTGAGTCCATAAGAGAATTTGAGCCCTTTAGCTGTACTAGAGATTGTGATAGACATGACTTGTCACTTTGAAACCTGTAAGTTCTGAACAACATTATGTATTCAAATGCTTAACAGTCCATTAATAACTCTTCCAGGGACAGGAATTTGTGAAGGAAGCAAATGGCCAACTCAATCAGCAACTTCATTAACATATAGCATGGTAACTTTGCAAAATAAAGCAAAAACAAAGCCAGAAATGTACAGCTCCTGTGGATAGAGAAATTGGGGACCACATAAAAAGAGTCACAAGTGGGGCCCCTGGGTGGCTCAGTCAGTTAAGCATCCAACTTTGGCTCAGGTCATGATCTCAAGGTCCCTGAGTTCAAGCCCCATGTCGGGCTCTGTGCTGACAGCTTGGAGCCTGGAGCCTGCTTCGGATTCCGTGTCTCCCTCTCTCTCTGACCCCACCCCCCCATTCATGGTCTGTCTCTCTCTGTCTCAAAAACAAATAAATATTTTCTAAAAATTAAAAAAAAAAAAAAAAGAGTCGCAAGTCTGATTTTACTAGTTGACTTCCATCTATTGACTCTTCTCCCAGATAATTTTGAAAACAGTCTATCTTTAATATGCTATAGCTGTCCTTTGGTCCAGAAAAGAAATGCTTTTGAGAGAGTTAAAATAGTGTCCTGATCTTTATAGCTGTCATTACTAAGACGCTGAAAATATTTCTTTCTATTTGTAAGCTATAGTATCAGTATCTTTATTCCATTTTCTAACTTAAAGGAAAAAAAAAGTATAGAAATTTAACGTTTGTTGTTCAGCCCCAAATTGACTGATATTTATGCCTGGTATGATCATCATTAAACATGATACACTGGGAAGAAGTTTATTTCTATAAATACTAAAGCGTGCACACTAAGGACAAATTAGATTTGACAACCTAATGGATTCGCTGAATTTCTCTTTAATCCCTACCTTTAACATCTTTGTACAAGCAAGTCCATGGCGCAGTCAGTTCTTACATTGTGATAGCCACATATGGATTCATTCAACATTCATCCACCCAACATTTTCATCTAGCTGTTATAACTATGATAAAGCCCAAAGTTAACAGTCTGGTGTTCCTGTCCCTTGTATAAGAGAAGAAAATACATTTTTTCTGGCCCCAAATATTGCTTTATTTCCCACTAGCCATATGGCTTGTCTTTTCTTCCAAAATATATGTCTTAAAACAGTAATCCACATATTCATCTTCAACTCAGTGGACAGTACTATTGTAGAATTTCTACATTATTTTTAGAATAGTTATTCTGTCATAGGAAATAAAAACTCTTTGGGAGAGAGGGAGCAATTCCTTCTCCAATCCCTTCTGCCCAATTCCCATTATACTTTTCCAGATTTCCAGTTTTTTATTCTGATATCTGTTGAGTCAACCAGTTAATATCTTAACCATCATCATCTAACCTTTATATCTTATTTATAATACATTATTAATCCTTCTAGGATATTTTTCTAACTTGCAGAGTAAAAGTGACAAGACACAAAGATTTCTTGGCTAAAACCACAGACTATAAATAGTTTTCACAGGGGAGACATCTAAGTTCAAACATCAGAATATATAAAATAGCTGTAACAATGTTAAAATATTGTCCTTTGGAAAGAAGAAGCCGAAGGAATAGCTACCCTTAGTTTCTCTGGGACTATCTCATAGGCATTGAAAAAGCAAGACAGAAAAAAAAGTTCTAGATTTTTCTTTTCTTTTATCTGTTAAAATGGACATCTCCCAAGTTTTTAGGAAACTCTTTAATTAGGTTTCTTGATCAAAAAGGAGCACAGTCATTTAGAGTTTCCAAATTTTTACCTTCTTTTTATAGTTTATATTAGTTTAGAAATAAAAGTCAAAAATGCAAAAATACCTCTGGCAATTCAATGTAAACTGTCCACTTGGGTCATCCTGCTGGCCTGGAAAAGCAGAGCACCAGCACGGGAGTGACATAATTCCATTTATTAATGAATTGTGATTTTTTAGCTCGAGCTAAATAAATAAGAAGAATTTCTTTTTTTTTTTTTAACATTTATTTATTTTTGAGACAGAGAGAGACAGAGCATGAACAGGGGAGGGGCAGAGAGAGAGGGAGACACAGAATCCGAAACAGGCTCCAGGCTCTGAGCTGTCAGCACAGAGCCCGATGCGGGGCTCGAACTCACGGACCGCAAGATCGTGACCTGAGCCGAAGTCGGCCGCTTAACCGACTGAGCCACCCAGGCGCCCCAATAAGAAGAATTTCAAGAACAAAATGGATTTCAGCTTTTAGTGCTATGGCTAACTAGAAACTAAGAGAACGTTCTTCAAGAAAACAACTCAAGAATGCATAATGGGTAAGTTTGAATGCATGACTAGGTTCACAGGATGTGTAGAAAGCATCTCCCTCTCCATACCCCCCAAAAGATTCTATTGAAAATGGTACAGTGAGCAGTCAACACACCTAAGGCACTAGATTATCTTATGAGCAAACTAAAAACCAACATTGCAGCAGGAAGACTCATCTGGCTGCTGATCAGGATAACAGTGCTGGGTCTGTGTATAAAACCCCTGTATTAAGCCAGAAACGGGTCCTTGAAGGATGCCTTGCCACTTAGCTCATAGTAAAAGTAAATATAAATTCTCCATAGGAAAAAACACCCACAATTTGAGCAACTAGGCTTATCTCAGATTAAGATCTACCAGATATGAGCATATAATTAGAAATGGCCAAGTACAAGAAGAACAAATATCATCTTTAAAAGCCAGCATAAGTAACAACAAAAGTAAACTTCCAAAGATTTTATACAGAAACAGATAAAATTAATCTCTGGTAGGTGAAGTCAGGATAGTAGTTACTTTGGTTGTAGGGACTGGTAGAGGACACTAAGAGGTTTTTAAAAATGCTGGTAACATCCTGTTTCCTAACGTCTCTGCTAATTACACAGGTGGTTTATTTTGTGAAAATCCATTCATTTATAAACTTGTCATTAGTGCACTTTTCCCTGTATATATTAACCTTCAATTAAGAAATTTACTTTTAAAAAGCAATAAACATGCAAACTGTGTAGAGCAATGGCTAACAATATTTTTTAAAGTACAATTGATATGCTAAGAAAGAAGGCAATTAATGCTTAATTAAAACCAGAAAGACAGAAAAACTAACACACATACACAAAAAATTAGCACAAAAAATGCTGAAAAGATATAAACCTGATAGATATTAATCCAATGATAATCACTTTAAATGTGAATGGTCTAAATATGCCAATTAAAAGCCAGAGAATGTCAGAATGGATTACAAAATAAGACCCAATTGTATGTTGTCTACAAGATGGGGTTTAAATATGAGTTCATATTGAATAATAGTAAAGGAATGGAGATAAATATAACATGTTGCCATAATCAAAAGCTGATTTGTGTTAACTTTGAACAGTGCAACTTCAGAACAATAAAAATCAGGGATAAAGGGGAGCATATGTAATGATAAAGGGATCACTTTTCCAATTACACATAACAACCCTTAATGCACATACACCTACCATCAGAAACTGTCAGGCAAAAACTGATAGAACTGTAAAGAAGAAATGAAGAGACCTGTTGGTATAGTTGAGACTTCAACAGTTCTTTGCCAGTATATAAAGCAAGCAAAAAATCAGTGAAGATAGAGATGGCTTGAACAGCATTATCACTCAACTTGACCTAAGTGAGATTTATAGAACACTATTCAACAACAGCAGAATGCAAATTATTCTTTTTTTTTTTTTAGTTTGTATTTAAATTCTAGTTAGTTAAGTGTAATATTGGTTTCAGGAGTAGAGTTTAGTGATTCATCGCTTACCTATAACACCCAGTGCTCATCACCAAAAGTACCTCCCTTAATACCCATCACCCATTTAGCCCATCCCCCCATCCTCCTCCCCTCCAGCAACCCTCAGTTTGTTCTCTATAATTAAAAGTCTCTTGGGGCACCCGGGTGGCTCAGTCTGTTAAGGGTCTGACTTGGGCTCAGGTCATGATCTTACAGATCTTGGGTTCGAGCCCCCATGTGGGGCTCTGTGCTGACAGCCCAGAGCCTGGAGCCTGCTTCAGATTCTGTGTCTCCCTCTCTCTCTGCCCTTCTCCCGCTCGTTCTCTCTCTATCTCTCTCTCTCTCAAAAATAAACATTAAAAAATATTTTTTAAAAAGTCTTTCATGATTTGCCTCCCTCTATTCCCCCCCCCCCAATGTTCTTCTGTTTGGTTTCTTAAATTCCACATATGAATGAAATCATGTGGCATTCACCTTTCTCTGACTTACTAAGCTTAGTAAGTAATACATACCTAATACATATTTAATACACATAATACACTCTAGCTCCATCCACATCATTGCAAATGGCAAAATTTCATTCGTTTTGATGGGTAATATTCCATAGTGTGTGTGTGTGTGTGTGTGTGTGTGTGTGTGTGTATCTATACACACACACACACACACACACACACACACACACCACATCTTCTTTATCCATTCATCAGTCGATAGATGTTTGGGCTCTTTCCATAATTTAGCTATTGTTGATAGTGCTGCTCTAAACATTGGGGTGCATGTACCCCTTTGAGTCAATATTTATATATCCTTTGTAAATACCTAGTATTGAAATTGCTGGATTACAAGGTAGTTCTATTTTTAACTTTTTGAGGAAACTTCATACTGTTTTCTATAATGACTGCACCAGATAGAATACACATTCTTCTTAAACTCACATGGAATAGTTATCAAGGTATACCACATTCTGGGCCAAACAACCAAACTTACAAATTTATAAGAATAGAGATATACAAAATATGTCCTCAAACCACATGGATTTGAGGGGTGCCTGGGTGGCTCAGTCGGTTGGACGTCCAACTTCAGCCCAGGTCATGATCTCACAGCTCGTGGGTTTGAGCCCCATATCAGGCTCTGTGCTGACAGCTCAGAGCCTGGAGCCTGCTTCAGATTCTGTGTCTCTCTTTCTCTCTGCCCCTAACCCACTCGCATTCTGTCTCTCTCTCTCTCTCTCTCTCTCAAAAATAAACATTAAAAAAAATTTAAACCACATGGAAGTGAATTAGAAATCAATAACAGAGAGCTAGAAAACCCCCAAATTTGGGAGATTTAACAAAATACTTATAAATAACAGATGAGTTCAAGAAAAATTTTTAAAGTTTTTTTTAAACTAAATGAAAATAAAATTATATCTCATCATAATTTGTGGGATGCAGTAAAAGCAACGCATAGAGGGAAATTTATAGCATTAAGTACAAATACTAGAAAAGAAGAAAATTCTAAAATCAATAACCTACTTTCCACCTTAGAAAACTAAGAAAGAATCACAAATTAAGCAAAAACAACAAGAAGAAAGGACATAACACAAAATTAGAGCAAAAATCAATGAAATTGCAAATAGGAAAACAGTGAAGAAATTCAACAAACCAAACACTGGTTCTTTGGAAAATGGAATAAAAGCAATAAACCTCCAGAAGATTAACCAAGAAAAATACAAGACATAAGTTACCAAATTCAAATATGGAAGAGAGGTCATTATACTTATCACATGTACATTAAAAGGATAATAAAGGAATACTATAAACAACCACATGCCCAGACATTTGATAACTTAAAGTGGATCCATTCCTTGTTAGACAAAAACTACCAAAGCTTACACAAGGAAAAATAGATAATCTAAATAGACTTATATGTATTAAAGAAATGGATCAATAATTAATAACTTTCCAAAAGAGAAAGCACCAGCCCCAGCTGGTTGCACTGGTAAATTCTATTGAATTCTATTTAAGGAAGAAGTGATCCCAACTCTACAATCTCTTCTTAAAACTAGAAGGGAAAAAGGGCACCTGGGTGGTTCAGTGGGTTAAGCATCTGACTTCAGCTCAGGTCATGATGTCCCGGTCCTTGAGTTCCAGCCCTGGGGCTGACAGCTCAGAGCCTGGAGCCTGTTTTGGATTCTGTGTCTCCGTCACTCTCTCTGCCTCAATCTCTCTCTCAATCTCTCAAAAATAAATAAACATTTAAAAAAAATTTTTTAAACCTAGAAGATAAAAGAATTCCTAACTCATTTTATGAGGCCATTACTACATCAATGTCAAAATTAGACAATGACATCTCTGGAAAGAAAACCTAGAGACCAATGATATCTCATGAACATGGATGTAAATATCCCCAACAAAATATTAGCAGTTGCATACTACAATATGTAAAACAATTATACACCACAATCAAGTGGAACTTACTCCACATATGGAAGGTTGGTTCTACGTTAGAAAATCAATCATTGTTATTCATCACACATCAAGAGGTTAACAAAGAAAAATCATGTAACCATGTTAATTGATACAGATAAAACAAAACCCAACCCCCATTTTAATAAAATCTCTCAGCTAATTTGGAATAAATGAAACTTTGTCTGCTTGATACAGAACATCTACAAAACCCTTAAAGCTAACATCATACTTAATGGTGAAAAATTAGACACTTTTCTCCTAAGTTTTAGGATGAGGCAAGAATGTCCTATCTCACTACTTCTATTCAACATTGCATTATAAGTCTTATCTAATACAAAGATTTTTTTAATGAAACAAATATAAAGTACACAGATTGGGAAGGAAGAAATAAAACTGTCTTTTCCACAGAGAGCAGACTGTCTGTGTTGAAAACCTTAGGTAATCTACAAATCCAAAATCCGGGAACAAATAAGCAATTATAATAAGACTGCAAGATACAAGGTCAAAGATACAAAAGCCAAGCGCTCCTATAAAGTGGTAATGAACATTTTCAATTCAAAATTTTAAAAATGTCATTTATAATAGCACCAAAAATCTATGAAATACTTAGGCATAAGTGTAACAAAATATATAAATAATCTATATGCAGAAAAGTATAATATTCTGAGTTATTTTGTAGAAATTAACAAGTTGATTGTAAAATTTATATAGAAAGACAAAAGACCTAAAATATCCAACAGTATAATAAGAAAGAAAAGATGTAGGAAACACAAGACCCAATCTCAATGCTTATTGTAAAACCACAGTAATCAAGACAGCATAGTACTGGCTAAAAAATAGACACATAGATCAATTAATGTAGACCCTAGAAATGCACCCAACAGAATATATTGACAGAAGAGAAATTTAATGGAGAAAAGATACTCTTTTCAACAAATGGTGCTGGAACACTTGGACATTCATACACACACACACAAATAACCTAGACACAAAATCTACACTTTACTTAGAAATTAACTCAAAATATATCATAGAACTTTATGAAAAACCTAAAACTATAAAATGTCTAGAAAAAGAAAACGGAAAAATCTCTGTAAGCTTCAGTTTGGCAATGAGGTTTTAGATATAACACAAAAGCACAATCCATGAAAGAAAAATGTAATTTGGACTTCATTAAAAATAAAAGACTTCTGCTCTATGAAAATACTGTTAAGAGACTTTTAAAAGACAAGCCACAGACTGGGAGAAAAGATTTGCAAAACCCATATCTGATAAAGGGCTTGCATCCCAAATACTTAAAACTCAACGATAAGAAAACAAACAATCCAATTCAAAATGGACCAAAAGTCTAACCATATATCTCACCCAAGAAAGTAATACACATATGAAAAGATGCTCAACATCATTTATAATAAGTGAGTTGTAAACTGAAATACAGTAAGATATCACTACACACCTATTAGAATGGCTAATTTAAAAAATCTGACAATACTAATTGCTGGGGAGGATGGGGAGCCACAGGAATTTTTATTTATTGCCGGTGGGATTGCAAAATGGTACAATCATTTTGAAAGACAGTTTGACAGTTCCTTACAAAGCAAAGCATAGATTTGCCATGTAATTCAGCTATGACATCCTTAGGCTTCTACTCAACTGATTTGGAAATCTATGTCCACACACAAAAACTTCTTGGAAAAGTTTATACCAGCTTTATCACCCCAAACTGGAAACAACCAAGAGCCCCTTTATAGGTGATATACCTAACAGGGTAAACAAACAGTGGTACGTCCATACGATGGAATTTGACTCAAAAATAAAACAGGGGCCCCTGTGTGGTTCAGAGGGTTAATCATCTGACTCTTGATTTCAGCTCAGGTCATGATCCCACAGTTCATGAGATCAAGCCCCTCCTTAGACTCTGCACTGACAGCGTAGAGCCTGCTTAGGATTTTCTCTCTCTCTCTCTCTCTCTCTCTCTCTCTCTCTCCCCCACCCTGGCTCACACACGGCCTCTCTCTTTCTCTCAAAATAAATGAATAAACATTAAAAATAAATTAAAAAATAAATAAATACATAAATAAATAAATAAAACGAACTTTCATTTTATAAATGTTATAAATGAACATCCGTACAGTTGAATATTCAGAAATAAAAATAAAAGGCATAAATCTTAAATGCATATTGCTAAGCGAAAGTCAGTCTGAAAAACTCACATATTGTCTCTTCCTAAATGTACGACATTCTAGAACAGGCAAAATTATAGGGACAGTAAAAAGGTCAGTGGTTTCCTGGTGTTTGGGATCGGAGTGGTATGAATAAGTGAATTTTTTAGGATGGTAAAACCATTCACTATGATAGTATAAGAACGGATACAAGACACTACACATTTGTTGAAAACTCATAGAACTTTGCCACACAAAGAATGAACTTTAATGTATGCAAATTTTAAATCATTTCGGAGGGCAAGGGATCCCAGGATAAAATGTGGACGACAACAAAACAACCTAACTGTATTACAAAAGTATGAATACAATCTCACTAAAGGAGAAAGAGATATTGACCTAAGTAACCTTGGAAATGAATGGATTCTATGAAACTAAAGGCAAAAAATCATTTATCTGGTTGATAACCACATTGAGGGTAAGGGTTAATAATTCTGATACTTCTGTACCTGTATACTTGAATTTAACAATTGAGTAAACAAACAAGTAATTCCAATTAAATTAACAATTAAGTTGGGTTGTTGGAGCCAAATGTCTCACTGTTGGAGTAGGAGTTTACACACAAGTGAGGCTAGAATTACTTATATATTACGATTAATTGAATTAGAGTTGAAGGCATCAATATGAGCTCATGTTTAACTTACTATAGACACATATGTTTGTAGTATGGACATATTTATAGATATGTATACACACAAGTTAGTATACACACGTATATATTTCCCCGCTCTGTTATCTGAGAAGGCCTAGAACAACAACACCCCAGTAGCAATGAGCATACCTAACATCCACATGCTGGTTTTAATACCTTTCTAAAATAGAAGGAACCAGCGTTCCTTGGAGAGATGGCTTATTATTGGACTGGAGCAGGAAATAGAAAATATAACAGGAAATAGAAAATATAACCCTGGAGTCTCTCGTAGTTCCAAAAAGTAAGAGAAAAACAAAAGAAAACAAAGATGGGCATATCAAAGGAACACAGGGACTAATTGCAAAAGTTCCCGATGGCCAAAGCTGGAAAATTTGACTGACCAGTAAGGTGCTTTGGCCAGTAAAATGCTCTGTGCCTTGTGAATGAATGAATAAACTAAGAGAATCTTCTAAATTACCTCCATCACTCCACTTGTCAATAAACTGCAGCTCCCCCAGCGATAGAAGAACATAACTTCCTTTCCAGTATTCATCATCACTAAAAAACAAATGCTGTTTGTGTGGTCTTTGGACACCATAAGAATCTTAGAATCACACACAGATCTCGAGAATTCTGTAGATATATGAAAGTGAAAAAAAGTAAAAATCGTTTAGAAAAAAAAATGTTTAGCAAAACTAAACAAAAAAATCTATAGTCTGTGTCTATGACCTATTCTTAAATGGCTCTCTTCAGGATAAAGGAAGGTTATTTTAAAGCACCATGATGCAAGGTCAATGCCTGAGTCAGAATCAAAGTGTCCCTTCAGATTTTTAGGCTGGCAATTTGTCCTTCAGCCTCAATTCTCTGATGGATCCAAGAAGTAATTGATTTTCAGTTTGTCCAGCTTTTTCTTGTTATAAGGACAGGATGGGGATTTCCAGATACCTTACATAGCAAGCCTTGTCCCAATCCATATGAGCAGCTATAACAGAATGCTATAGACTGGATGGCTTATAAACAACAAACATTTATTTATTACAGTTTTAGAGGCTGAGAAGTCCAAGATCAAGGTGCCAGTATGGTCACACTCTCATGAGGGCCCCCAGTTCTGGTTCATAGCTGGCACCTTCTTACTGTGTCCTTGCATGGTGGAAAAGCCTAGGGATCTCTCTGGAGCCTCTTGTATAAGGCATTAATCCCATTCAAGAAGGTTCCAGTCTCATGATTCAAACATCTCCCAAAGCCCCACCTGCGAATATCATGACTTTGGGCATTAGAATTTTAAAGTCGCCATGAAAGCAGTTTGTAGTTCTGCAATATTTATATTCTAGATCAGCAACTGGGTTAAAATGGAGTGAAAAAAAGCCTTTTATATGTAACTATATACATTAGAAATAACAGAGATGTGGTGAGACATTAATTCTACAATTTGAACTCTTGTCTAGACCAGGGTTTGTCAAAGTCTGGTCCCAGGACTAGTAGTATCAGCCTCAGCTGAAAACTTGTCAGAAATTCACATTCTTAGCCGCCACCTGAGATCTACTGAATCAGAAACTCAGGAGGGTGGATCCCAAAACTCTTCATTTTAATAAGCCCTCCAGGCGCTTCTGGTGCTATCTCAAGTTTGAAAACTACAGATGATCAACACTAAATTATAATTGCAGTTGTAACTGGAATACAGTTATAATTTTCTAATTAAATTGTCTGTTAGCTTTGTACCTGTTGTTAAAAGAAAATGTTACTCAATTAGTCGTTATTAATGATTCTATTACCCTGGAGGTTATCTCAAGCAGTCACAAAATAAGTTCCCAAAATCATACAAGGGTTGAATGTGTGAAAACAGAATAGCAAATTTACAAGTTTTACATCTTATTAAAACTGAAAGGGAAGGTTCCCTTTTTAAGATAAAATATTTGCTAATTAAAACATTTACCAATTTATTTTTTTCTTAGACTTATCATCTTGAAATAATTTCATCCTTGCAATAGTACAAACAATCTCAATATGCCCTTCTTCCAGCCACCCCCACAGCTAATACGTCACATAAGCATACTGCAATAATCATAACCAGAAAACTGAAAATACCATCAAGTCACCTACAGACCTTACTCAAGTTTCACTAACTGTTACATTAATGTCCTTCTTCAGATCCAAGCTCTAACCAGGACTATACACTGCATTTAGTTGCTATGTGTGTTCAGTCTCCTCTAACTCGGGACAGTTGGTCATGACCTTGAAACTTTTGAAGTGGGTATGTAGGTCAGCCAGATATTTTGCAGCATATCCATCAATTTAGGTTTGTCGGGTATTTTCTTGTGATTAAACTCAAGCCCTGCATTTTTGACAAGAATAGTCCTGCAATGGAATTACGCCTCCTCAGTGCATCGTGTCAATATTATTATGGGTGCCGTTCTCTTTATCACTTGGTTAAGGTGATGTTTTCCAGGTTTATCCATGTAAAGTTACTACTTTTTCCCTTTAAAATTAATAAGTACCTTATGGGACAAATACTTTGTAATTAGGGAACTATTCTGTTTCTCATGATACTTTTTCCATTAATTTTAGGATCCCCTGAGGATTCTTGTCTACAATAATTATTACCGTAGTTGTCACCAAATAGTCATTTTGTAATTCCATTTATTGTTCATTTATTAATTGCAATTCTACTGTAATGAAGAGCTATCCCTTACCTACCTTTACTGGGTATTCAGTTATATATTTGTATAGTATAAGCTCGTAAAAATTTATTTTATTTTATAGGTTATATTCCACCACTATCATTACCTACTTTGGTGCTCAAATGGTCCTGGTGCAGCCACCAGGAACTCCAAGCTGGTTCCGGTATCCTTTCAATGTGCTGGCATCATTGTTGTTCGAACATTTGCTTACTTTCTGATACGACATCTTATTCTCAGTTCATTTTGTACTTTCTCCATCCCAACTCTTGTCAGTCACTTCTCCAAAAGGCACGAGTTTATTTTACTAGAGAATAATATTTAGGGGGTGGGGATTGAAGAGTATACTTATCATGATGATAAAACTAAATGAAAAAAAATTTTTGAAGAATAATATTTAGAAACTAAGATCTAGGCATGAGGTCTGCTTGTTGCCACTAAGGTGACCTTGCTTCTAGGCCGTCTCGATGGAGAGAGGTAAGAAATATACGCACCTATGTCGTTTTCTACATCTAGCTCTATCTACGTACATATGAAATCATAGTTAATACTGACACCTCCACTTCCAACCAAACACTACATGGTTCGTTCTAGCCATAACCGCTTCCTGATTTATAACTATTGCCCGTGGAAAAAAGAAGTCTGGCTCTCATTATCCACATTAACTTTCTTTTTTCTCAGTTCCAGAATACACATAGTTTCAGAATTGCTAACACATACCTCTGTAGAAAATAAATTCACAGGGGCACCTGGGTGGCTCAGTCGGTTAAGTATCCAACTTCGGCTCAGGTCATGATCTCACAGTTGGTGAGTTCCAGCCCCGCGTAGGGCTCCGTGCTGACAGCTCGGAGCCTGGAGCCTGCTTCGGATTCTGCGTCTCCCTCTCTTTCTGCCCCTCCCCCACTTGCCTGTCTCTCTGTCTCTCTGTCTCTCTCTCTCTCAAAAATGAACATTAAAAAAAAATTTTTAAAGAAAATAAATTTACAGTCTAGAGTTTGTGTGTATAGTGCATTTAGACAAACATATTGTAAAGTCCTTAATGTTTTTCACTTAATTACATGTTTCTGGAATTTTGTATTGCTATTTAATATATTTTGGTGAACATCTTCAGGTCCATAAGCCCCCATTTAGGTCTAAAATTTTCCACTTTTAGTGACTAGTTATATAAAATTATATAAAATTATGTGTCTTTCATATTTCATGTTATTAAAGATTTCTTTATTTTTCTATTTTTTTCTCTCATTTGTATTTAGAAAAGAGAACACATTGCAATACCATATAGTAAGTTCCAAAGGACAGGGATTTTTTTTTTTTCTTTTTCTACCGTAGCCCCAGTGTCTGGAACAGAACTTGACTTATACTAGCCACTCAATAAAAATTGGTTGACTAGAGTATTCAAATAATCATACAAGCATTTGTATAACAATGGTAAGTCTGCCAAAATTAAGCTGTTGGTAGACAAGCAATCACCACTAGCTGACAGTATAAAACATTCATACCTTAATTAATGAACAAATTGTTCAAAGCTGGCCCACAAAAGGAAAGTTAGGGACGTCACTCCGCAATACACATAGCTTGACTTACGAAAATCTGGAGGTACCTCTATAGGAAAATCATTAAATGTCAAACCTACTAAGTGCTCATCTGTGATAACAGAATGAACATTTTAAGAATAGTAGCTCTGTTAGAAAGAAAAAAATAAATTGGGCCTTGGAGAGCTTTGTCTTTAGTACTGACGGACAGGAGATATGTAGCAGGAAAAGCGGAGAGCGAGGGAAGCTGCTGAAACCACGGGGATGGTACTAAGGTGTGCATTAACCAAGGGTGACTGAAGATTCTTACATTGAAGTTAAGTCATTGCCAAGTTCAACAGGGCAACAACATGTAGGGAACGTTGGCACAGTTGTGTCTCTTTGTCAAGAAATGAGGAAACTGGCATGAGAACTCATCTAATTCACAGGGCTATTCTGATTCCAGAATCCATGCTTTTCCTTACTACTAAGCCCACCTTGCTGCTCCTAAATTCTTACTGAACAAAAGTTGAATTTAAAACAGTGCTTAAAATTGCCCCAATATTGACCTTTTAGAAACATCTAGGAAAACAAGACTCGTAGTTTATTTTGTTTTAATCTAAAATTACTTGTGAAGTTATTTGTTTTTAAGAATGTTGACTGTGTCAGGAGCACCTGGGTGGCTCAGTCGGTTAAACGTCTGACTTCAGCTCAGGTCATGACCTTGTAATTTGTGATTTCAAGCCCTGCATCAGGCTTTGCACTGGGCAGTGCAGAGCCGGTTTGGGATTCTCTCTCCCCCTCTCTCTCTGCCCCTCTCCCGCTCTCAGGCGGTCTCTCTCTCTCTCAAAATAAGTACATAAACTTAAAAAAAAAGAATGTTGACTGTTTTACAATTATATGAATTACTCTGCATGAGTTTTATTCTCACCTCTTAATAAAGAAGAGTTCTTCTAGCTGGTCTTTGTTTCGAAGAGAAATTTAAAATACGAGAATGAAACTAAGGCATTGCTTCACCTCCGAGTGTTTCTTCTTCAGTGGAAACACAGAATCTATTTGAATACAGTGTGTTTTGAATTCTACTTTCCAGGTACTCATAGAGAAAAGAGATGACTTCACTGGTATTTGAAATGGATTTTCCTTGAAGGCTTCAAGTGTGTTGTACAATCTGCGGAATTATTTAAAAAAAGAAAGAAGAGTAATGAGACACAAAAATATATTGTTTAGATGTAGTGTACTCTCTCTGAGAGTAAAATTGATTGTTTTAAGGAAGTCAATCTCTCACAAATTAAATACGACTTTAATTAAACAACTCAAAGAGTCAAAAACCAATTGTTAGGTAAGATATGAAGTAAAAATAACCAAAGTTTCATTATTTTAGGTCCTTTATTATTAAACCTCAATGTGTTTGTCTTCACTAAGCTTTTCAATTATCGTTAAAGTCATTTCTATTTCTGAAATGATTATTTACTTGGAATTTAAAATATTTGAATTTTATACTTTTAGCAGAGAACTTAGTATTTTTATCTAACGACAGCTATAGCCATGTAGTAGAGGAATACCTAAAGACACAAATTATTAGGAAAATTTCTAAGTATAATTTCTAATTAATTTTTCTCATTATTCTTCCATTAATTGCTGTATTTTTAATAATTACACATCCCTCTTAGTAGGAAATTGAGAAAAAATATATGGCAAAGACTTTTATGGGAAAAAATATTCCAAACTGGAATAATATTATTTGTTTATAATAAATGGAAGTCAATTTCTGTCTAAATAAATATAAGTATGTTAAATATTATATAATTTTAAATAATAGGTAAAAAGAATAACATATGTACTAACAAATAAAATGTGATAAATGGAAACATGTAGTTATTGAAAGATTGGTGTTAATTATATTAATTATAAACACATGCTTTGACATATATCATGTACTCCACAATATAGTTATAACACATTTCAATAAACTAGAGTCTACATTATGGAAACATTAACTTTATTTTCTTTAAAGGTAAATTCATACACTGGTTTTTAACAACTTATTTTCTGAAGGACACAGCAAATAACTTAAGATAATTGGATGAATTGGGGCATCTGGTGGCTCACTGAGTTAAGTGTTCAACTTCAGCTCAGGTCATGATCTCGTGATCTGTGAGTTCGAGCCCCATGTCGGGCTCTGTGCTGACAGCTTGGAGCCTGGAGCCTGCTTCCGATTCTGTGCCTCCCTCTCTCTCTGCCCCTCCCCATTCGTGCTCTGTTTCTCTCTCTCTCTCTCGAAAATAAATAAGCATTAAAAAATGTAAAAATAAAAAAAATAATTGGATGAATTATAAAACTAGACCATTTATCAATAATAATTAAAAATAAAATTATACTCATCTATAATGTGCTATGAGTATATCTTAAAGTAAGCAGAAAAACTGTCCACAGTACTGAACAACTGAAAAGTCTGGATTAAAAACATTTTTTTCTAAAGCTTAAACTTGCTATAATCAATGTTTTGAATGAAGAATAGTTCAAATTTGCCATGTGTCTATAAGTATTTGTAGCTATATATGTATATATGTTTGTGTGTATATATATACATATATATATACATGCATTCTGAATCATTTGAAAGTAAGCTGCAGGCATCATGACACTTTATCATCAAATATTTATGCATGCATCTGCTAAGAATAAGAAGTTGCTTCTACATTTTCACAACACTGTGATGGCTAATTTTAAGTATTAACTTGACTGGGCCATAATACCCAGATATTTGGTCAAACATTATGGATGTTTCTATAAGGGTGTTTTGGGATGAGATTTATATTTAAATCAGCAGACCTCAATGGATAAAATGGGTGAAGCGGGTCAAACAGGAAAAAAGAAAAAAAAAAAAAAGCAGTTCTAAGAGCAATGGAGATAAAGCACAGAATGGATTAAACAACGCAAGATTCAAATAATAGGGGCACCTGGTGGCTCAGTCTGTTAAGTGTCTGACTTCAGCTCAAGTCATGATCTCATGGTTCGTGGGTTCAAGCCCCGCGTTGGGCTCTCTGCTGACAGCTCAGAGCCTGGAACCTGCTTGGGATTCTGTGTCTCCCCCTCTCTCTGCCCCTCCCCACTCACGCTCTGTCTCTGTCTCTCTCTCAAAAAAAAAAAAAAAAAAAAAAAAAAAATCTTAAAAAAAAGAACAGTCACATAATAAAATAGAAGACAAAATTTGCTGGATGGCTTTTAATAAGTGATGTCAACAGGATGTGCATCCTGGTGGCAAAGCAGTGTCTACAAGGGCTGAAATAGATTTGCTAAGCCAACATCAGCCTGCAGGGTTCCACTCTCATGTTCCTTCCTCCTTCCATATTCTCTGCCCCTATCTTCTTCTGGGGAACACTTTACTAAGAATGAACCAACAGTAGCAATCTTCATAATCATGTCTATAAAATAGCAGAAACTATGTTTGTATCTTGTGAATTTATCAATGCTTCCATTTGCTAAAATGTTATTTCAGTAAGAACACCGAAACAAACATGTTGAACTTTTACACTTCAAAAATGCAGCTCTTTACATTTGGTGCTAAGTGTGATTTCTCTCTCCTTATGCTTAAGGCACCTCTCACATTGTGCTCTCAGTGTCAGTAAAAATTCAAAAACAAACAAACCAAAAAGTAAACCACCAATACCCAATGTGTCTTTCCCTAACACAGCTGTGTTTTCAACATGTCTTGCTGACACCCTGTGCCCACAGACATGCATGTCTGTGTGTGTGCACGCATGCATTTGATGCCCACAAGGTATGTATATTTGAGCTCAGGTTCCTACACTGCACAGCCTAGCTTCCAATAATAAGTTACAGTGTTTCAGTCTGTTTGGGCTGCTATAACAAAGTACTAAAGAGCGGGTATCTTATAAGCAGCAGAAACGTATTTCTCACAGTTTTGGAGTCTGGAAGTCTGAGATGAGGGTGCCAGCGTGGCTGCGTGAGGTCTCTCTTCCAGGTCACAGATTGCTGTCTTCTGACTGTGCTTCATGAGGGAAAGACAGAGAGTTCTCTGGAGACCCTTTTATAAGGACACTATTCCCATTCATGAGGATTCCACCTAGGGTTTATGGCCGAAATCATCTCCCAAAGTTTCTCCCATCCTATTATCATTAAAAAAAAAAAAAAGTCAGTTGGGGCGCCTGGGTGGCTCAGTCAGTTGAACATCCGACTCTTGATTTCAGCTCAGGTCAAGATCCCAGAGTCCTGGGATGGAGCCTCACTGTTAGGCCTCATGCTGAGTATGGAACCTGCTTAAGATTCTTTCTCTCTCCCTCTGCACATATGCACGCGCACTCTCTCTTCCTCTCTCTCTGCAATAGATTCCAAATAAAGTAGATTCCCCTCCATAATGTGGGTGGACCTCATCCAATCAGCGGAAGGCCTGAATAGAACAAAAGGCTGGGGGGTGCCTGGGTGGCTCAGTTGGTGAAGCCTCTGACTTCAGCTCAGATCTCCCCATTCCTGGGTTCAAGCCTTGCATCAGGCTCCATGCTGTCAGTGTGGAGCTTGCTTGGAATTTTCTCTCCCCCTCTTTCTCTCCCCCTCCCCCACTCGTGTTTTCTCTCTCAAAATAAATAAATAAACTTAAAAGAAAAAAAAGGAAGAACAAAAGGGTGGCCTCCCCGAACAAGAAGAGTTCTGCCAGTGGATGGCCTTTGAACTTGAACTGCAACCCCAGCTCTTTCTGGTTTTCTCTTGGACTCAAACTGCAACTCTTTTCTGAGTCTCGAGTCTGCTTTTGTGCTCACTGGGCACCCACAATGGCATGCACCAATTTCTTAAAATAAATCTCGTTCTTTATGCATACACATCCTATTGGTTCTTTTTCTCTGTAGAGCTCTAATACAAACATTTTCATATTTTAAATTTTTCATATTTTAAAAATTTCTTTTCAAAATTTCCCCAAAATTCTCCAAAATATAATTTTAGCTTTTTTTTTTTAACTTTGATTCAAAGTTCATGCTTCCTACTTTGCTTTTTCCTATGTCATCTGACATTTTGAAGAGACTTAGTGTAAACAAGGCCCCACATTCTGCGATCTCGATTTTTTTTCACTGTGTCCTTGTTTTTGTTTTTCTAACCCTATGTATTTCCTACAATCAGGGAGTTCAATGTCAGACTTGATTTGACTCAGGTGTAGCACTTAGGGCAAGAATACTTGCTGGGTCCTGTAGCACCTCATCAGGAGATATACAATGTCTCACGATCCACTATTAGCAAGACTTCATCACATGGTAACTCCCAGATATCTCCGTGGTAAAGGTATTTTTTTTTTTCCCTGCCCCATGAAATACCAAGTGATTTTTTTGGGGGTGGGGATGATACTTTGGTCTCAATGAGTATCCTGTTCTTCAACAACATTTCCTCTAATGATTCTATCCTCCAGCAATGATCCCTTTCTGAATTATTTTGCTCGGGGTTACAAAATGGACATTTTCTAATTCTATCATTCCCTCTCCTTTTCTTTTTTTTAACGTTTATTTATTTTTGGGACAGAGAGAGACAGAGCATGAACAGGGGAGGGGCAGAGAGAGAGAGGGAGACACAGAATCGGAAACAGGCTCCAGGCTCTGAGCCGTCAGCCCAGAGCCCGACGCGGGGCTCGAACTCACGGACCGCAAGATCGTGACCTGAGCTGAAGTCGGACGCTCAACCGACTGAGCCACCCAGGCGCCCCTCCCTCTCCTTTTCTAACTGGCAGCTTTCAACTTCTGTTTAAAAAAAGAGAGAGTTTTATCTCATTATCATGGACTGAACACACTTTCTCCAAGAGTTATGCTAAATGCTTAACTTTGCCTTTAATTAATTTTGATGATAAGGGGTATAATAATCTCTTCATTGGTAGCCTATCTCTCACTGACACCGCAATGAATTAATAGATTTTTATATATTCAGTGGTTACAGTCAATTATATTCATTATTCTTTTTGATGCTCAAATTGTTCTGAAACCGATTCCTAGGTCCTTGTGACATGCCCCCATTCTTGGAGAGCTTGCTTATTCTTGACACGAGATGCATCAGGCTCACTATGTACTCTCACTGAGCCAGGGTTTGAGTATCCAGTTCTCCAAAATAATATTTAGAAACCACAATCTGGTCACATGTGTGCTTACTGGATTTTTTAAAATGAGGTTTAAATGCACGGCCAAGCTGGCATGCACATAGGTGTTTTTGAAGGCATCTAGACAGGTAAGGTTGACATATAGCTTGGAGTTTAATGAGCCACAGCACAGAAAACAATCAAAATTACCATTCAGGGAGTACTCAGTAGAAGATGTTAAATTTAATGCAAACAACTCTCTCCACCCCCTCTCCAGTTGACCTGAAAACAAAACACACAAACAACAATATATATACATATGTATATGTATATGTATATGTATATGTATATGTATATATATACATATACATACACATACACACATATATATACACATATGTATATGTATATATATGTAAATAAAACATGGTTATTTATTATAACTATACATAATATTAAATAATGTGTATATATATATTCTACATTTGGAAAGTTTATTTCCAATACTAGTTCCATAATCTTTCTTTTTTAATTTATTTTTTTAAATTTACATCCAAGTTAGTTAGCATATAGTGCAACAATGATTTCAGGAGTAGATTCCTTAATGCCCCTTACCTATTTAGCCAATCCCCCCTCCAGTAACCCTCCGTTTGTTCTCTCTATTTAAGAGTCTCTTGTTTTGTCCCCCTCCCTGTTTTTATATCATTTTTGCTTCTCTTCCCTTATGTTCACTCATATGAGTGAAGTCATGGTATTTGTCTTTCTCTAATTTTGCTTAGCATAATACTCTCTAGTTCCATCCATGTAGTTGGAAATGGCAAGATTTCATTGTATTTTTATTGCCGAGTAATACTCCATTGTATATATATACCACATCTTCTTTATCCACTCATCCATCAATGGACGGATTGATGGGCTCATTCCATTTGGGCTCATTCCATACTTTGGCTATTGTTGATAGTGCTGCTATAAACATTGGCAGGCAAGTGCCTCTTCGAAACAGCACACCTTTATCCCTTGGATATATACCTAGTAGTGAAATTGCTGGGTCATAGGGTAGTTCTATTTTTAATTTTTTGAGGAACCTCCACGCTATTTTCCAGAGTGGCTGCACCAGTTTGCATTCCCACCAGCATTGCAAAAGAGATCCTCTCTCTCCCCATCCTCATCAACATCTGTCATTGCCTGAGTTGTTAACGTTAGCCATTCTGACAGGTGTGAGGTGGTATCTCATTGTGGTTTTGATTTGTATTTCCCTGATGATGAGTGATGTTGAGCATTTTTTCATGTGTCGGTTGGCCATCTGGATGTCTTCTTTGGAGAATTGTTTGTTCATGTCTTTTGCCTATTTCTTCACTGGATTATTTGTTTTTTGGGTGTTGAGTTTGATAAGTTCTTTATAGATTTTATCTGATATATATATCTGATATATAACCCTTTATCTGATATATCGTTTGCAAATATCTTCTCCCATTCTGTCGGTTGCCTTTTAGATTTGCTGATTGTTTCCTTCGCTGTGCAGAAGCTTTTTATTTTGATGAGGTCCCAGTAGTTCATTTTTGCTTTTGTTTCCCTTGCCTTTGGAGACATGTTGAGTAAGAAGTCGCTTCTTACTCAAAGAATAAGCTTCTTACATCAAAGAGGTTTTTGCCTGCTTTCTCCTCGAGGATTTTGATGGCTTCCTGTCTTACATTTAGGTCTTTCATCCATTTTGAGTTTATTTTTGTGTATGGTGTATGAAAATGGTCCAGGTTCATTTTTCTGCATGTTGCTGTCCAGTTTTCCCAGCACCACTTGCTGAAGAGGCTGTCTTTATTCCATTGGATATTCTTTCTTGCTTTGTCCAAGATTAATTGGCCATATGATTGTGGGTCCATTTCTGGGTTCTCTATTCTGTTCCATTGATCTGAGTGTCTGTTTTTGTGCCATCCATAATCTTTCTAATACTAAGCTTGGTTGTGCTTGATTATTCTCTTATTCAGTGCATTGGCTGATTTCTTTTGTATCGCAATTAAAATTTTAATTTTCACAAACTCTTATTCTCTGGTGGTTCCTTTTTAAAAAATAGTCTTCTTTGTTTTATGGATGTAATATCCTCTTAAACTTCTCTGAGGAAACTAATTGGGATATTTTAATTTTTGTTCTGGTTCCTAAATATTTCTGTTTCCTATAAGGTTAATTTTTTGGTTTATTCATTTTGATTTTTGCCATGGATGCTATTGGTTTTCCTCTAATATGTGCTGACTCTTAGAAGGAGGTTTGTATTTACTGAATGAAGGGTTAAAATGATTAATAGAAGTAGTGTGTTATGTTTTTCTGACTGACCCTCCATCACGAGGGGTGTTTTTATGGGGAGAAGAGCTATGTTTATGTGGATAGGATATGTCAGTACATACTGCTCCATAGGTTATTGAACATGGAACAATCTAGCTGTCTGGGGAACTGAATAATTAGACAAAGTAAAGAGGGCTTTATCATGGGATTAGTGTATATGGCTCCTGAGCGGAGCTGCTTCTCCTTGCCCCCCTTTTATTTCACGGTCTGTGGGTTCAAGCCCCATGTCAGGCTCCAAGCTGATGGTGTGGGGCCTGCTTGGGATTCTCTCTCTCCCTCTCTCTCTGCCCCTCTCCTGCTCTCTCTCTCTCTCTCTCTCTCTCAATATAAATAAATAAACTTTAAAAATGTAATATGATAAATCAAGAACTAGAATAATAGTTTTAAAATAAACGAATATAATGTTTAATACCAAAATGAACTACAAAACAAAAACTATTTTTAAAATATTTAATTTTAGAGAAAAAAAACTGAGCAAGGTAATAGAGATCTCTCATTTTGAGACATTAATTTTCAAGATGACATCCTTCTCAGAAAGATCAAATTATTTTACTTTGGGGCGGGCATGTGGTACCCTTATGGCACATTGTATGCAATACGTGTTTAGTTGTTATTCCACTTGTAAATATTTAATAAGTATTATGAAAACAAAGATTTTTGTCATACTTTGTGTCTAATTTGTATCATATTTTAGACTAATTCTTATGTTTGTTTTTAGCACAGCATAACATAACTTCAAAGTCCATAGAATGGTAATAGGCTCCTAACTTGAATGTGGAAAACATCCTTTACAAGTGATATTTTTTCTCTGATTGCATTGTTTTGCTGAAGAACTTTAACATTCAAGCAACAAGTTTGTGATGCATGTTAACAGTTTGGATCTGTCACTGGACAGGCAGCATAATTTGATTTGAAATAGCACGTAGGTATGTATGGACGTAGTCCACTCACATACATGCTGGAATCATCTCATTAAATATTGAAATAGCGGGCATGCCTGGGTGGCTCAGTTGGTTGAGCATCCAACTTTGGCTCAAGTCAGGATCGCGCAGTTCCTGGGTTCGAGCCCCATGTTGGGCTCTGTGCTGACAGCTCAGAGCCTGGAGCCTGCTTCGGATTCTGGGTCTCCCTCTTTCTCTGCCCCTCTCCAACTCGTGCTCTGTCTCTCTCTCTCTCTCAAAAATAAATAAACATTAAAAAATTAAATATATATATATATATTGAAATAGTAAGACATATGTCAAAGCAGGCAAAAAGATGTAAGAAGATGTAAACTCTTTGGGTACCTGTAATGTTCTGATCTCTCATGAGCATATGCTCTCATGAGCATATATGGAAGGATAAAATAAAGTCTTCTATCCTCAGATGCTGAAAGAGGAATAGATTCCAGCTGCCACCGGGGGAGACAGCTGACTACTTAGCCAGAGATGCCTTAGGAGTTGGCCAAAATAGTCAGGCAATGAGCACTAAGCTGCACTTCCAATAAAAGGAAAAAGCAATTTATATGGTCATTCTAGTAGAGAGTTTTTTATTGAAATACCTATATAAATGAAAAGTTAGAATTGTCAAGTCCATGCTGTGATATGATACGGAAGATTAAATAGAAGAAAAGTTTTACAATGTAGAACAAAATGCACACGGGCATATACATAACTGTTTGCCAACATAGGACTGTAAGCCAATGGAAATCTTATCTTAGTGTTACCATTTATTACTGAATATTTTTAATAGTTACCATCGGTGAATAAATGAGAAAGCTGTTCATCTTTTGAAGCTATATTACTTTTATGATGGAAAAGTGCACTAGCTAATCTATATTCACAGGACAGTTACAAGGTCCCAAATGTGTCTACATATGTAGGCACAGAAGGCATGATCCATTTAAAAGAGAAATGTGGCACAAGGTTAAATCTGGTGACCCTATTACCAACATGTACACCCTGTTGTGCATATATCTTTACAGAGAAAAAGAACGAAGATAGATAGATATACACAGATATGTCTTTACACTACATCGTTTGATTTGATCCATTTCATAACCCTGGAAGATAAAAAGAATGAAGTATAGATATGGAGATATATAGACACTGATACGTTATGATATAGCTATTCGATAGCCCTGAAAGATAAATTGCACTAAAGTTGAGTATTTCCATGTCACAGTTGAAGAAACTAAGAGAGAAATTAATCAAATGGTTTGCCCAAAGTCCGGCACCTAGAGGCGGTATGAGGCATGGAGTCAGGTCATCATATTCAATGTCATTCTGCTGTGTATTTTACCTTATACTTCGAAAAGCACAGATAGCTGCTGCTTCGTGTTCATTTACAGAATATGGCTAATTGTCTGCCATTCAAGCAATATCACCCTTGATTACAATTCCCATACTGCAGAATAATTACCTCACAGATATCCATGTCTTAGTCCCTAGCACCTATGAATATGTTAAGGTTACATGACAAAGGGAAGTTAAGGTTGCTAATCAGCTGACTTCAAAATTGAGAATTCATCTTGAGATGACGTAAAATTGAGAGATTTTCTGGATGAGCCCAGGGAAATCACAAGACTCTTTAAAAATGAAGAGGAAGACAGAAAAAGACAATCAGAGAGAGATGTAACTGTGGAAGAATGGATAGAGAGAGATGAGATACTGCTGAAGAGGATGGAAGGGAGCCACAAGCCAAGGAATGTGGGCAACCCCTAGAAGCTGGAAAATGCAAGGAAACCGATTCTTTCCTAGAACCTCCAGAAATGAACACAGCCCTGCCAACACCTTGATTTTAGCCCAGTGAGACACATATTGGACTTCAGCTACCGAACTATAAAATACATTTGTGTTGTTTAAGCTGCTGTTTATGGTAATTTGTTATAGCAGCAGTAGAAGACTTAGACACATGCTTTAATGACTTACAAAAGCAAACACCATTTCTTGCTTAAGCTACCTGAGATGGGCAAGTCAGCTGTGGCTCCGACAAGTTCTGCTTTGTTCTACCTTGTGACTCTCCTCATTTTGGAACCTAGTTTGTAGAAGTAACTACTGTCTGGGTCATGTTCTTCTCAAGTAAAGGTGGGCACGAAAGGTATAAAACCAATACTAAACAAGCAGATTTTGCTCAGATGTGGAATATGCCACACCTGCTCACATTCCACTGGCCAAAGCAGATCACGTGACCAAATGGAAACCAATGGAAGGAGAAGTACATGGCAAAAAGGAAAGGGAAATGCAACTGATAAGTGTATAATACAGTGTGTCACAGATATGAAGAATAATATATTTAGGCTATGAGATGCTAAATTTTCCTAAGCTAAATTTCCTAAGCATCTTTTCCTAAGCTAAATTAACTACCCCTGGGAAAGTTAAAGTAATGCGTTCTTATGACTATTTTCCATGGTTGCTCAAAGAGACAGAGTACACCTGTTCTTAAAGGAAAAACAGTATGGATGCATCACTAGCTACACATGCCTCTTCGTCTCCAGTTTCAGGATTAAAGTAAACCTACACAATGTAGACATTATTATACACTTACAACTTTCTTCCCTTGTACATCGTTTTCACTCAATACGCATTCCCATGCCAGGCACTCTTCCAAATACTGGGGATGGAAGTATTTTGCTACAAAGAAGAATGAAACAAAGAATGGGGAAGCTCGTGAGGTTGATCCAAGCCAATGTTGCAAAATAAATTAAATATAGTTTTACTTTTGAAACTAGCTTCATGATTTGCATATTCATTTTCCTGACAGTGCCTCCAACTAATATCCAACTAATCTCTAACGTCAAGAACTCATGCTACACCATGTCTGTCTTTCAAGGCCCATGACACTGCCCCATCCTACCCAGTCCTCTCTGGCTGACCTCCCGTGCTATCGAATGTCTCCTTCTTTTTGCTGTCAAAACCACCCTGTCCTTTGTCCAAGTTAGTAGAGGGTCTGGAAGAATTATGAATTCTTCTTAGTTTGTCCTTTTTTTAATCCCCTCTCCACCATGCTGCACACTCATCAGTACTCATTCCTGGCAGCATGGACTCTTACAGATTCAGACCTATCTAACTAAAAAGGCAAACGTGTTTCTTGAGAAGGATACTACTTAACCTCCACTAACAAGTCCACTCAGTAGACATTTATTAAGCTTGCATTCCATCGGAGGTAGCATGAAAGCAGTGGGGATACAACGTAGAAGAAAATGCACTTCCTGACCCTGGGCATCTCACATCCTTAGAGGGGACACACCTACATGAACAAACACAGAGTGCTGTTGGGCTGATCCATGGCTGCTTTGCCTTCTGATGCATGCTTCGACCTTGCCCTGTTCTCTCCAGGAACATAGGCAGCCAAGACCTGCAGGATGTCTGGGTGCTAAGTGAGCTGGCTTTCTGCTAGATTCAACCAAAGGTAGGTGCTGGTTAAAGATTGGGGAGCATTTAAAAAAGATGGAAAAATTAAAATTTAAATGAAAACTGAGGCATGGAGAATGAATAACTTGCTACACCTATAGTTAGGTGGCAGACATTGTATTACAAACCTGAACTAATCAATAAAGAGTTCTCTTTCCATGGGGTGCCTGGGTGGCTCAGTTGGCTGAGCATCCGACTTCAGCTCAGGTCATGATTGCATGGTCTGTGGGTTTGAGCCCCACACCGGGCTCTTTGCCGACAGCTCAGAGCCTGGAGCCTGCTTCAGATTCTGTGTCTCCCTCTCTCTCTGTCCCTCCCCCATTTGCACTCTTTGTCTCTCAATAATAAATAAATATTTTTTTAAAAAAGAGTTCTCTTTCCCAATATCCTATATGGAACACTGTAATCTAATACCAGCCATTGCCACTTAATAGATCCGTGAGGAAGTGGAACAGGGAGAGATGTCAGATACCTTCTCAAGGGATGTCCAGACATAGAAAAGCTCTAGAACACGAGGGAAGCAATAGAGAACACGTCTATATGAGATTTCCCATGCAATGTCCTAAAGCAGTCAAAGAATAAGACTGAAGAGGGGAATTCAGGTAGGAGCAGCAATGGGAAAGAAGGAGTAAGCTAGAAGGAAGTGGCAAATAGAAGGTCCTTAGGGCTTATTCTGGGTGAAGGCAAATAAGAGGAAAGGAAGACAGATAAGAGGAAAGCACAAAAGAGGGGCACTGTACTGTGCTCACAAGGGGCTTCCTGAAATTGGATTCTCTACCAGCTTCAGGTCCCAGGGAGAGACCTTTGGAGCAGATCTACACATGCTTCCTTTCATGGCTTTCATGGCTTTCTGCTCGCCACCAACTCAAGGGTGCGAATCAGTTGCAGGACAGGCACTTTCTTCTGAACTCACATGTGCCAACAGCCCTCACTGTCAGTGACAAGCCAACCAAATAAAGTGAAGGCATTACGTGGGGTCACACAGAAACTGCAAACAGACAACTAAGTCTTTGTCTTCTTAGGTTATGTAGGCATTATCTATGGAGGAAGAACAACAAATTAAACACTCATAGAATTATAAGTGCACATCTATTGATATAATACTGATATTATTGTAGTACCCTGCTGTGTTCCCATAGCCTTGCTTCTGTTTTCCTGGGCATTCGTTCTCCTGTCCACGCTTCCCCTTGATCAAGGATGTTGGAAACAGGGAGGACCATAGAAAATAGGTAGTATCTGGATCAATGCAGTTCCAGCTGATTAACGTGTAATTAAAACAGGAAAGGAAGAAAAACCGTACACATTTATGTATCTACATAAAATGCAGCCATGGGAGGCCCAATAGCCCCGGCTGGGCACTGTAATTCTTTGAGGGAGGAGGGTTAATCTGCACAAAACAAGCTTAAGCATTATGCTTAGCCTCCTGGCTGGGCGCTTAGGCAGAGCCGGCCAAATGCTGAAGAACCTCTTTTCTCCCTCACCCAGAGGTTGTTCCCATGGAGAACAAAGGAAAGCACAGGACGAGTGGACACAGATGGCTGTCCACTACCGCTGCCTCTCCTGGCTGTTACATCAGTAGCTGTAACAGGCTGTAACAAGGAGTCCAGAAAAACCATTCGTCCAGCTGATTTTCAACACCTACGTGGGCCAAATAATGTGCCAGGCTTTCGGGATGTACTGGGGAGCCAGTTAGGTATGGTTCTAATCTAGAGACCGAAGAGGAAACTGAAATTTACAGAAATCATAGTTTATAACTTGCCCGAAGTCACACAGCTTAGCTTTTGTATGTCCTTCCAAACTTATTCCCTCAACCACTATCTTCCACTGCGACTTCCTTCCCTTTTTCATTCGGTAATCTTCTCTTTCCGATTTCAGGGTAACAATTTGTATGGGGCAGTCCATCCCGTAACTTCATGAATGTCTCTTGAAATATGAATTGGAGGGCCTCTGGAATTGTATCCGGGTGCAATTTTGTCTTATCTGCTGAGCAGCATGGGGCTGGGTCTGCCAAACCCTGGCTTGACTGAATTAATCAGCCCGAGGCTCTCCCAGGGAAGCCAGAAATTCTGCAGTGACTTTCCCCATACAGATGGCCCCTTAGTCAGCTCTGAGAATGCAGAGGGAAGTCTGGCTTGGCGTTTCAGCAGCAGACTGGGTGGACAAAGGCTTGGGTGGACACAGATGCCCAAGCAATTGTATTGAGTCTATTTCCTGTCATTTAAACCCAGTGTCATTTATTATTCAACTCAGAGTGTATTTTAGAGATTCAATTTGTAGGGTATATGACACACATAGTAAATTGGGATGTATTATCTCAGTTCATTTGCTGGAGGACAGGTGTTCACATCACAAGAACCAACAGCCCCATCGACAGTAATTGGCGCCTTGGCTGGCAGACCGAGCCTAGAGGGCAAGGACTAAAAGTGCATGAAGAATGAACTAATAATCATTTCCACATGCGGCATAGTGCGTTTTACTTGAGGCTCTCCAAGCGCATTTTAGGCATTCATTCACTCTCACTACAACACTGCCTGAGCTTGCTCTCGCTCTCCGGCTATAGCCAGGAAAACAAAAGCAAAGGATGGAAGACTCACACACAGGGGAACAACCCTGGCAGGATGGGGATTAAAAACTCGGGAGGCTTGAATCCTCATTCTCTCTCCTTGGAATCTCACCACTTCCATTTCCCTCTCATTTATTATTTAATGTGTTAGCCAGGATATTATTAAGGAACCTAGACTGGCGAATCCAATTTTGTCGAGGTTAATTAATTTCAAAATGTGCACAAGTCTCCATGCTGCACAAAATCACTCTCCATACAAATTCAACACTGAAAATTATATACATGTACGGGTCCCATAACAGTTACCATGTGTGTCAAACGTATGTAGCATGCAAACAACGATCACGACAAGCCACTGAACACGCTTTCAGTAACACACACAGATTGGACGGTTAACTTTTTCTCTGTGACCAGAGGGCAGTCAACCTGCGTAGGTGGTAAAGATCTGTATGAAATGGAGAAACTCCAGAGCCTAGGTATTATCTTAACTACATAGCTAATGTCATTTCAGAATACTCTGCATGCTAAATTCACTTAAAAATATGAAATTAGAAAACCGTGTCCTTTTGGGTTTTGTTAATAATGAGCAGGGAGAAAAATGGAACGTTTGCCCTCGAGCTCAGGTGAAAAGACATAATTAAAAATACCGCCCTGGAAAAAGGATGTCTGCTTCCCAGGTGGCATTTGACTTCTGCATACTTACAAATAGCCCTCTCTTACAAAGCCAACATCCTCAATTAAGCTCCGTCCATTTACAACAGATGCAGTTTTCTTCATTGTCGGCTGAGAAATTCCAAAGGGTAAGTTGAGTAAGTGGAAAAAGAGATTGACCGCCATCTTCTCTTTTCAAGGATAAAGCATGGAAGCTTGAAATAATGGAAGAGTCTCTGACCTTTAGGAAGTTGAATTTGACCAATAACATGATGAAGGTGTACAAAGTCATGACCCAAAGCCAGGAAGGCAGGACACAAGATAACATCGGGGTGCCCCAGCACACCCCACACAGAATGGGGACCGTGGGTTCAGCAGGTAGTGTATTTGGGAACGATAACAGGCTTTTTCTATTAAGTCCAATTTATCTCGTTAACTGACCCAGCCTAAGCGCATAAACAGATACAAGATTACCTAAAATTCTTCACACAGGGGAAGTAATTGTCAGCTTTTGTTTGACAACAAATACCAGAATATAATAAATGATCTCTGCCATCAGGATGTTTTCAATATGATTTTCGTTTTAATCTGAAACGAAAGTGGAAAGAATGAGAAAGGACCATGGCACCACAATGTGGGGAGAAAAAGTCTCAAAAAGCTAAGGTAATTGGTCCAATCAGTCCAAGTAGAGAGATGTGACTATAAGGACCATAGGTTTCCAGTTTCCTACAAGTTCTTGGATTGCGTACCATTGAGAGGTGTGACCACCCTGTTTAATGGTTCCGTAGCTTAATAGGGTGAAGATTCACTTTCACAGTAAAGTACCATCTATAGCCCTGGGACCAGATTGTCAATAGGAACAAAAAAGGAGTCAAGCCAGAAACTCTGTTTCGTTAGCCTCATGCTCTGTTCTAACGACTAAGCCCTTTCTTTGCTCCAGAGACATAGTTCCTAGTGCTGTATCCCATCGACAGTGACTGCCTACTGCTTTTTTTGATGTCTCAGGTCTACACTTGAGATTTCGTGTTCCTACTTTTCTTACTGCCTTGCCCTGTCCCCTGCCAGGACCTGCCTGGTTCCTAGATGGTGGCCTCTCTCTGGTCACCATGATCTCTGGCTCCATCCATCCTGTCAGCACCCGCGGTTGTCACAGGGAAGCCAATTCCTCTACACAAGAAAGAGGAGCCATTGAGAATATCAAAGCAAGGAGCAGGGACGAGTCAGTTTATCATACCGTGTTATCGCTGATACTCATTTCTGAAGTTTTGTCCACCTGGTGTTTGCCTCCATCCCACTTCTCCGTGCTTGGGACAAAAGTGATCATTGAATTCACCCCTTGGCTACATGTGGTTTTTCATTGGTCCCTTCTCTTCCACTGAAGGACACGTTTGTCTTCTACTCATTAATTCAGCTGGTGTGGATTTGCAAGCAAATGTTCACTGGAAGAAATTTAAATGATTGTGACCTTAAACTCAAGAGAACAAAAACCCTAGTCATTTAAGGAATTTTAACATAGTTAGTGTGCTAAGTGCTTGTTAGATTATCTGAGGACCAGTCATGTCTTTATTCACTCTAACATTAACACATGTCAAACAGATTTTGACGATTTCTATTTCCATTAACAACAGAAGATTGCCTGTTATGTGCTTGTAACATCTAGAACGGTGCCTGACACATAAAAAGCCCTCAATAAATACTTGCTGTATGAATAAATTAGGTATATGAAAAGTATTTGTAGAGCAGATTTCTTCCCTTCTCAACTGTTTCTTTTCTTTTTGTACCTTCCCTGCAATATGAGCCAGAGATTTCCATACAAAGGTTGATGAATAAGAGACCCAATAACACCAGTTATTAAATATGCCTGTATGAGGGGTGCTTGGGTGGCTTAATCAGTTAAGCATCTGACTCTTGATTGTGGCTCAGGTCATGATCTCATGGTGTGTGAGTGCAAGCCCCATGTGGGGGCTCTGCGCTGACAGCACAAAACCTGCTTGGGATCCTCTTTCTCCCTCTCTCTCTGCACCTCCCCCTTCTGTCTTTCTCTCTCTTTCTCTCTCAGACATAAACTTTATGATTTCACTTACGTGTGGAATTTGAGAAACACAACAGATGAACATAGGGGAAGGGAAGGAAAAATAAGATAAAAACAGAAGGAGGCAAACCATAAGAGATTCTTAAATACAGAGAACAAACTGAGAATTGCTGGACGGGAGGTGGGGGGGGGGTAGGAGAGACGGGATAAATGGGTGATGAGCACAGGGTGTCATATGTAAGAGATAAATCACTGGGCTCTACTCCTGAAGCCAAGACTACACTGTATGTTAACTCATTTGAATTTAAATTAAAAAAAAAAAGAAAAAAAATTTAAAAAAATAAATTTTTAAAATATATCCATATGATATGATCTCAAATGTGTCTAAACACACATATGTAAGCATAAAAAACATTGTAGTGGAGAACTCAGCACAGTAGGAATAGTAGTTATCCCTGTGTTGTATGTTTTTCCTGTTTTGATTTTTTCTAAAATTAATATGAATAACTAATTCATATTACAAAAATCACTGCAGTCATAATAAAAGGAATTTAAACAATACCCAAGTTATTTAAATATCAGTTTTGTTTTTATCCCGAATCCTATTCCCCAAAGCTCAATATCACTAACTCTTTGATATGAACACACACAAATAATATATTAAATGGCATAATCATACTATATATACCATACTGTATCCTGTTTTTTCATTCAATGATATGGTGTGTGTGTGTAAATGTAGGTATGTATGTATGGGTATGTGTGTATGATATATACCAGATATATAAATATACCTTACCTTATTTTTTTAACAGCTGCTAATTATGTCACTGAATTGATGTGCCTTAATTTATTTAGTTAATAATTTTTGGTGAATGATTAGGCTATTTTCAACTTTATGTCTGTGAAAAAGTTCACACTTATTCAATTATTTTTTATATTAAATTTCTGTGAACATATTTATAATACAAAAGATCTAAACAGAGTTAAAGATTTTGATGTATTTTGTCAGACAGCTTTACAAAAATGTATATCAATGTGCATTCCAATTATGTGTAGGATTTTTGCTTCCCTAAAACACTAAAATCAAGCATAAAACACATTAATCTTTCTTCATCTGATAATTGAAAACACCTAATTGCTATTTGAATTTGCAATTCTTGGTTATTATTAGTGTTACATATCTTTTCATTTTTATTGTATCTTTGTTTTATTATGAATTATGGTTTATGCCCTTTGTAATTTTTCTTCAGAGGTATTTTCCCCCTTTATTTATTTACTGTTTTTACAGGTTTATAAGATGCCAATTTTTAAAAGGATAGGAACTCTGTATTCCTGTTACATATTGCAAATAAATATCTTTCTCCATATATCATTTCATTTTAATATTTCACTCTCCTTATTTTGTCATATATAAATTAGTTCTTTTTACACTACACAAATTGTTAATTAAAAAATTTTTTTTATCTATTTATTTTGAGAAAGAGTGAGAGATAGAGAAAGAGGGAATCCCAAGCAGACTCCACACTGTTAGCACACAGAGGGACACAGGGCTTGAACTAATGAACCATGAGATCATGACCTGAGCAAAAATCAAGAGTTGGACACTCAACAGACTGAGCCCCCCAGGCACCCCTGTTAATGTTTTTATTTCATTGTCTTTGGGTTTTATATTTTGCTTAAATAGTACTTTCTGTTTCAAGAATATTAAAATTTCTCCTATCAGTTTCTAAGAATTTTATTTTTTCTAATGTTTTATATCTCTTATATTTATTAATCCATCTAGAATTGTGCATGTATATATAATAAGATGCAGAAGTCTGAATAAACTTTCCTGAAAAATGAAGATCCAATTGTGCCAACACCATTTATTAAATAATCTATTTATTTCACTAAATGTTTTCAAGCAAGGAAGTAACAAAATTGTGTTTTAGGTAGATGAAATGAGGGCTGGTGTAGAAATACATCAGAGGGTACAGCTGATATGTGATGTTTTCTGACTGTGGGAAAACAATACATAGGTTGCAGTTCAGTCAGGACTTCCCCAGACAGGCATATTTAGATGTTATATAGTTATTCAAACTGAAAACATAAACATGCATGTGCAAAAAAATTAATCTACACCCATAGCTCAAAATACAAAAATCAACTGGAAAAGGATCATAAGTTGAAGACCATAAAAATTTTATTTTATTTAGTTATTTTATTTTATATGGAATACAATTTATTATTTTTTTAAGTAAGCTCCAGGCCAACATAGGGCTTGAACCCACGACCTCAAGATCAAGAGTTGCATGCTCTACTGACTAAGCCAGCCAAGCACCCCAAGACTATAAAATTTTAGAAAAAAAATACAGAAGAATATTTTTGTGACCTTGGGTGAGGTAAGGACACAAGAGCACAGGTTTAAAAAAAAAAAAGCTGAAAGTTTGATAAGTTGCATATTCAAAATTAAAAACTTCTGCTGTTCAAAATACTTTTAAGAAAATAAAAAGACAAGTCGTAGGCTGGGAAGAAATATTTGCAAAACATATAGCTGACAAAGGACTTTTATCCAGAATATATAAAAACTTTCACAACTCAATAAAAATGGGCAAAAGATTAAAACAGATAGGTCACCAAAGAACAGTTATTAATAGAAAATATGCACATAGAGGCACCTGGGTTAAGCAGCCAACACTTGATATCCGTTCAGGTCTTGATCTCAGGGTTATGAGTTGGTCATGTTGGGGTCTGCTCTGGGCATGGTGCCTACTTAAAAAAAAAAAGCAAATATGCAAATAGAAATATGCTCAAAATTAGTCATCAAGGAAGTACAAAATAAAAATATGTACATATCACACACCTATTAAAATTACTAAAGTTTTAAAACTGACAATATCCGGTGCTGGTGAATATGAAGGGAAACTGGGCTCTTATATTTCTAGTGTAAATGCAAAAAAAGTGGTATAGCTCTTTGGAAAACACTTTGGCAGTTCTTATAAAGGTAAACATATATTTATCATATCACGAAATAATTTTACTCCTAGGTAGCTACTCAAAAGAAATAAAATGAACATCCACACAAAAACCTGTGCCAACTATTTATAGTTTTATTCATAGTCACCAAAAACTAGAAACAACCTAAATGTACATCTCTTGATGAATGGATGAATAAATTGTGATACACACATGTGACAATATAGATGAATATTAAGATAATTATGTCAGTGAAAGAAGCCAGATACAAGTGGCCACATTCTATATGATTCCATTTATATGACATCCCAGAAAAGTAAAGACTATAGGGAAAGAAATTAATGGCTACCACTGATACAGGGAAAGGGAATGGCTTTCAAAGGGGCACAAGGGAACGTTTGAAATCAAATAAAATGTTCTATTATAATATGATTGTTGGTGGTTATATGACTGCTTACATTTGTCAAATTTCGTCCAAATCAAGTTTACTGTATTTAAATTATACCTCAAAAAACCAGACTTAAAAATTCAGATAAGGAAGGCATTTTTTAAAAAGAAAAACAAAATGGGGTGCCTGGGTAGCTCAGTCGGTTGAGTGTCCGACGTCAGCTCAGGTCATGATCTCGTGATCTGTGAGTTTGAGCCCCGCGTCAGGCTCTGTGCTGACAGCTTGGAGCCTGGAGCCTGCTTCAGATTCTGTGCCTCCCTGTCTCTCTGCCCCAACCCACTTGCATTCTGTCTCTGTCTCTCTCAAAAATAAATAAACATAAAACAATTTTTAATAAAAAAATAAAAAGAAAACAAAAATGTATGATCAGAGGAAGTAAAGTTTAAGCTGAGGCTGAAGGATGAGGAGAAATGAGCCAATGGGTTGGGACAAAAATACTTGAGGCAAAGGGAATAGTTTGGGCAACAGCCTTGAGGAGGGAGCATTTGGATATTAGAGGAAGTAACCTGAGGTCAGTGTGGTAGAGGAGGAAAGTGTGACAGCAACGTCGGAAGAGAAAGAGGCAGCATCAGATTACACAGGGTCTTATCCCAACTACTTGGGATTTTAGAGTTTATGCAACCTGCAATAGAAATCACCAAAAGACTTTATATAGAATAACAATGTTATCTGATATAAATTGTTAGATTATTCTAGATGCTTTGGTGAGAAGGATTGGTGAGGGCAAAAGTAGGTGTGGGAGACAGATTAAGAGAATGTTGCAGAGACAAATGATGAGAGCTTGGGCCGTGGTGGGGCTGATATAGACAGAAAAAAGGGGCCATATCTGGATCCTCAACGCCATCAACTGTGAAAATAGAGTTAATAACAACATCTATGTCGTGAAGTTGTGACAAAATGACGATTCATTTGCAACTTTGTTCAACATATTATAAATGTTCAGTACTTGTTAGCTGATACTTTAAATGATGAAAATAAAATACTGCTCCCCCTCCCCTTTCTGCTTTCATCTTCCTCTAAATTGCCCGGGAGTCCCTCAGTGCCTACACGTCTCCCCCCACCCAGCTTTATTGAGATATAATTGACAATTATATAATATTACATAAGTTTAAGGTGTACAATGTATTGATTTTATACACTTATTTATTGCAAAATGATTACTACCACTGTGGGGTTAGCTAATACTTCCATCACTACGTCCATGTCTTCATTGTATGTCTATGTGGAACCAGCCCAGTTCTTACTTGGTGACAACTTTAGTGCTGGTTGGCTTTTTCCCAAGAATGTGCAATAATGCGTAATGAAAATCATGCAAGAACCAGACCTACACTTCCAGTTATAGCTTACAGACAACCAGGTAGTATCTATGCAGTGTTAAACTGACCTGGTAGCATCTCCTTTGTTTTCTTTCCGTGTGTGTACATTTGAGTATTCCTTTTTGGAAGGATGGTGTGGGGCAAATCTGTTTACCTTAATTATATGTGCTTACTATTATAGGCACATCAAACCAATTTTTATTATTTTTATTTTATTCCCTCCAAAAAGGCTATTATGATCATAGAGATATAAATGATACAGAAGAATGAAAGCAAGAAAGAAAAGAGAAAGATTAACATGAATTTGGAAAGAAGACTCTAGGAGACTAGGTGAACAATAGAATACAGAGGATCATAAATATGAAAAAGTTAAGGACAACTCTAGTTTCCATTCCTATTGGCCTGAGTAAAATGTCTCACCACTGACATTGAAAGAAAAGTCAGAAAAGGATTCTTTTTAGAGGAAAGAGGGAGAGATAATGAATTCTCTTTAGAAACATCTAGGGTAAGATGGATAATAGAATTTCTAAATGGGTGTATCCAAGGGCAGTTGTAAGCTATCAGACGAAGCCTTAGTCCACTTGAATGCTTTTTTTTTTTTTAGTTTGTTTTCTTTTCTTAGGATGCTAAAACTACACAGAGCCTCCAGAGAGGAATTAGAGGGCCAGAAATTGCCCAGTAACCAGAGGTAGGAGGAAGATCATTTGAGCACAAGGCAAGTCAGAGATTTAGTAAATAGTCAAAGGTTCAGACAGACAGGTTGGTATAAGAAGATGGAACTAGTAGAAACCCAGCTCCCAAAGGCTGCAGTTCAGAGCCAGAGTTTCACTGTTCAGGAGAACTTGGAGTAACTATCCAGACAGCAAACAAGGACTTGGACTTGTATGTAGAGTTACAGGCTATGGACCAGAAATATCCAAATTAGTATTCTCCTCAATCAACCACAATGAAACTCACTACTCTGACTTATCTCTAAGCATAGCTTTAAGTACCCACTTGACAGGGATGAGCTCTAAAAGATAAAACTATTTGTAATATTCCTTTAAATGAAAAAAAAACAACATCAGCTTCAAAAATTGTTTTTATACTTGATCTGTTCTTAGATTTTGCCTCACAAAATCAGAAAGTAAAAGAAATAGAGTTCGAAGTCTTCTCTCTTACTTACTGTCCTTCAGTATTATTTAATGGTAGTTTTGTTCATGAATTCCTTTTACTCCAACCATTACTTCTTGGTTTTCAGTGGTATTTGTAGCATCTCCTCATTTAGAATCATCTTCCTCCTCTATAATTAATAAAGCTGTTAAATAAGACAGGCCACAAAATTCATATCACCAGCTATCACATCTTAACTGGAAACATTGTCATTCATTATTCTCTTCGTTTTTTATTTTTTATTCAGATTTTAGTTCTTGAGATTATACTTGAATCTTATCCAATCTCAGTAAACTTAGCAAATAGATTCATGAGATACATGGTCCTGAATGCTACTCGAGTTATCGTTTAGTATGTGTTTATTATTTCTCCTTTTAACAATCTCCTTTTAACAAAATTGCATTTTACAGATATGGTTTGTCCTTTAAAACAGTGGCATTTGTAATTTTTAAACAAGAATTGCCAAGAATTTTTGTTTATTTTGTATTTGTAGGTTTCACCTACTAAATGAAGTGTATTTATTTTTTATGTGTAAATATTGTGTATTTATGGACTTTTTTATTCATTCATTTATTTATCCATGTATTAAATATCTACTCCATTGAGACCATGTCTCCTTTTCTTTTCATATAATAAAAAATATATTCATATTTTTATTCATATTCATAATATATTCATATAATAAAAATATTTTATTTTACTTTATTTTAAAATATTACTAAAAACCAAATTTTCTAAGAATATTTGCTTAAATATGTGAGAAAGTATAAAAACACACCGCTTTCTTTAGAAAGTGATCTGCCTCATTTTTATTGCCACTTTAAACACTTTAAATTGGCTTGGTGAACTAGTCTTATTTTTTATTAGCAGTTCTTTTTATTATCAAATAGCTTTTTAAAAAAAATTTTTTTTAACGTTTATTTATTTTTGAGACAGAGAGAGACAGAGCATGAATACGGGAGGGTCAGAGAGAGAGGGAGACACAGAATCCGAAACAGGCTCCAGGCTCCGAGCTGTCAGCACAGAGCCGGACGCGGGGCTTGAACTCACGGACGTGAGATCATGACCTGGGCGAAGTCGGATGCTCAACCGACTGAGCCACCCAGGCGCCCCTCAAATAGCTTTTAACGTAACATTAAATCTAAGTAATTTTCTCGGACTTCAAATTTTTAAAATTAAGCATGTTCTATCATATAATGTACGGAGTATTCAGACTATTTTATGCCAAGGTCCAATGTGCATTCCATGGAAACTGGGAAGAGGTTTATCGATATTATTAACATATGTCTAAATTGGAATTTGAGGGTGAGAAGATAGAAACGTACATGTGAAAGTTAAAAACAAATAGCATGAAGACAATAGATATTTCATGGAATGACAAGAATAATAATGACCACTCACTGAAATTTCAATATATGCCAGGCAGTCTTCTAAACACTTTACATAAATTATCTCATTTAATATATTCATATTATTTCATTGAGAGAACTAAGAGTCTGAGACATTAGATAATCCATCTAAGATTACCCAACTTGTATTAGTTAGAACCGAGGGTTGATTCTAGGTCTGTCTCATTCCAAAGCATGGGTTTATTACCACTCATTATACTGCTTTCATTGTGAAGAGAGTAGTATTCATAATTCTATAGAGAAGTAACAAATAAGAATATCTGTAATAAGACTTGTATGCCCCAAATCATTCAAGTCACTGAGATGGTTCAATTTAAAGTTTAGCAGAAAATGTAGTCTCTCCTTTTTATGGCCTTTGCTTAAAATTCTCCATATGTGTCCAGAATTCCCTCAGGACGCTTACTTGTATTCAAAAGATCAATTCAATTTGTTTTCCCTTCATTCCTGGAAATGAAACTCAAATTTAACCCTTCAGCAGGGGAATGGGTTAAGGGACTCCTTAACCACTGCCAGGATCAGGTTGCCCTAGAATGTGCTCCCATTAACCTGCTCTAAGTACCAAAGGCAACATAGAGACCCGCATTATGCGGCTACTGCCGTCCCACTAGAATATCATGATTTCTATTTAGCCTCAGATACTAGGGCTGAGACAAAGCCTCCTGCTCTGGTAACCTTCACTATTGCTGATGCAGGTTTCTGTTCAGGACAGAGTGTTTCTTTAAGGTGAGATCAAGGATGATTCTCATTTCTGTATTATGCTCATTCAAACATGCAGTACTCAGTGCAAAATTGGCTATGATGCCCAGTATTTTAGCTCCTTCTATTCACCCACAAAGAGCTTCCCCAGGGCATAAGCCTACCACTTGTGAGGATACCCTTTTAGAACAGTTCCCAGAACAAGATCCACCCTTTGATTTCCTTATCAGCACTACAAACAATTAAGCCAAAGACAGTGGATTAACTATATTAATGGGAAAGTGGAAACTTCTTGAGGAAAATTACAGATCACAGTGGAATTTATGATGATGTAGAAAAACAATACTGGTTGTGGGTCCACTGAAACCAAAGTTTTGGGAGAGCAGAGTTCAAAACTCAAAAAAAAAAAAAAAAAAAAAAGGTATCCCATAAACACAGAGAAAGAAACTAAAGCTCAAGAAGAATCAGAATCTCAAAGATGAAATTGGCGTGAAGGACTAGTTTCAATGGAAGAAAACAAGCATTCATGTTTAAGGAAACTAGAGAGATTGAATTAGAAACATTAAGATAAATTCCTTTTTTTTAATGTGTATTTATTTATTTTGAGAGACCGAGAGCACGAGTGGAGGAGGGGCAGAGAGCAAGGGAGAGAGAGAAAATCCCAAGCAGGCTCCACTGTCATTGCAGATCTCATGAAGTGTGAAATCATGACCTGATTCAAAACTCCGGAGTCAGACACTTAACTGAGCCACCCAGGCGCCCAAAGATAAATTCTTATATTCAAAAGACAAGAACATAACATGGAGAATGTCATGAAAAAGCTAAAGTAAAATCAAAAGTTTTTAAGAAACTATAAGAAGAGTTTCAGAAAGGTTAAAGCCCAAAATGACATGAGACTTAGGGGAGAGAGGGGCAAGAAAAATATAGATGGCTTAGAAAACCTTTGAGGTATAACTTACATATGGTATAGCGGAGATGGATTAAGTATACAGCTTGATGAATTGCACATACATCTATATTTAGGAATCACACCCAAATCAATGTATAGAATGTTCCTAACACCCAGGTGACTCTCCCATGCTTCCTCCATAAGTCAACAGCCCTCCAGAGGAAATCATCATTTTGAATTCTATCATCGTATGTTAGTTTTACCTATTTCTGAAATTTCAGATAAATGAAATCACAAAGCATCTAGTTTCGGAGTTTTGGTACACATGCAATATTATTTCCATGAGTTACCAATGTTGCTGGGTTTAGCAATAATTCTTTTCCGCCGCTATAAAATACCGCTTTTTTTTTAAAGTTTATTTATTTTGAGAGAGAGCGCATGAGAGAGAGCAAGTGAAGGAGGGGCAGAGAGAAGGGGGGGAGAGAGAGAGAGGGAGAGAGAGAAAGAGAGAAAATCCCAAGCAAGCTCTGCATTGTCAGCAGCACACAGCCCGATGTGGGGCTGCATCTCACAAACCATGAGATCATGACCTGAGGCGAAATCAAGAGCCAGATTCTTAACCAACTGAGCCACCCAAGGGCCCCAAAATACCCCTTTTAATAAATACACTTCAACTTATGTATCTGTTGTATTTAAGCCGACACTGCCACCCAGGAAAGAACAGGATTACCACCGTCAACGCAGAAATCAGGAAAATGGGAGGCACACTGCAGTCTCCAGTTTAGAGTAATTCTGAAATCTTGGGATGCAGTGTTTCCACCCTTATTTTCTAAGGGCAGGAAATGTTCTTGGATTAGACCTTAGTTTTGGTTTTGGGAGTAGCTCCCCAGACCACTATTTTCCATAACTTTCCCTTATGCCCCCTTCCTTTTCCTCCCTGGCCACATCTCTGAGGACTAAGCAGCTTTCCCAGGCTGCTTTATTTTGAAAGAAGATTGGAGGCCCAAGGTTGGTTTACGGCTCACAGGGTCACATCGATATTTGTCTTGGTATTTATTTGGCAGTCGAATTCTTTCAAATGCATACCTTTTTTAGTCTATTTGATTTTCTTCCACAAGCCAATAGCCCCACCAACAAGTCTTCTCAAGATATGGCTCTAGACTTAATTATAAGTTTAGTAGTCCCTGGGAGGGCCAACTCTTTAGTCCTTTTGCCCCGAGACATCTTGTCCCACTAAAAGGATTAACTAGTTGGTATCTTAATCAATTTGTTAAAGATGTTGACAAAGGGCAGGACAGCCATACCCAGGATTTGGGTTTATCTGTTGAAGATGAAAAAAAGCTTTACTCTTCTAACAAAGCAATGTCCAAGAATTTATGGTCCCTTCATGTTCCCTTTCATCCTCACATTCAATTTCTTTCTTGCAGATTCTTATAAAGGCGGCAAATAGCAAAGAAAGCACAGTTCGGATACCAATATTCTTTTCCCCCACCTTTTCCTAAAGCCACAAGCTCTTTTGGTATCTGCCTTCCAAGTTACGTCAGTGGATCGTTTGACCAAAAATATTGCCTTTACATAGTAGGAGCTGACATCTTTCCAGTCCCTAAACACAAGTTCCTTGCTGCCCACTACCGGATCCTACAACCCAAATCACAAAATTTTGGTTTCTTCTTGGTAGTACCCCACTTCTAGGTACCGATTTCTGTATTCAAGAGTGTGGGGTGTGAGATTGTAGTAATCTAAAACTCTAAATCTCAGGGGTCTAAAAAAAACCCCGCTAAATTACACATCTTATAATATATGCCCACTGTAAGTCAATTTTTTCTATGCGTTCCTCATTCTGGTTTGTAGGCCAGTTGAGAAGTCCCTATGTGAAACATTGATAATCTGTGGTAAGCTCTTCTCTGAAAGTTACACAGGGCACCTTTATTCATACTTCATTGACCAAAGCAAGTCCCATGGTCAAACTTGGAGATAAATATTCCTTCCATGGCAAGGACAGTGAACGTTTTTAACCAAAAGTACAATCAACGATAATAAGGTGTAACTTTCCAGCAATTAGAGCTGAGTTGCGGTGAGCTGAGCCATAAAAGTATTTCAACAGAAGCTGAAAAATCTGCATCGTCATGGTAAGTAGTCACCATTTATCAAGTATGTAATAAGATCCTAGACCCCTGCCTCCACTTAGTCTTCATAAAACCTAAGCAATGACAGAAACTGTGGCTCAAAGAGGCACTTTACCCAAAATTATACAGAGGAAGCTACAAAACGGGAACTCATGTTCTGGTCTGACTGAATTCAAAGTCCATGCTTTTCCCGTTGCAAAATACACGGAGAGCTATCTACTAGTTTCACATAGCAGTGAGGGGTTGAATTGATACCCTCTTACATTGGCTTTACCAAGATTGTCAACATTTTAAATTAGAGGCTTCAATACACTCTTTATTAGGGCCAGAATTCAGCAGATGTCGATTGGCAAAATGATATTGTGAAAGGAAAACTTTTGCTCTGTTTGGTAAATAACATTGTCCGAAGCTCCCCCGCCCCCCACAGACGATCCCATTTAGACATGGGTGAGGACCTTCGGAACTGCATTTTGATTCAGCAGTTAGGGGGCTCGTTCCTTCCCCACGATGTTGCCATGTCCTTGGCAGTTGCCATGTCCTTGGCAGTTGGTTAGTGCCTGTACCTTCCCGGTTGTTAAATATTTTGAATATCACCCTCCCAATAACTGTTGAGTCATAAGTGGGCGTAGTTGAGATTAAAGCTTATTCTGAAGGGAATGACTAGTCAATTGGAACAGAAGCTGTTCATCAAAAAGTCAAGATAAGTTAACTATAAGATGTGAAATGTAAAAGTCATGTTTAAAAGGCTTTATCATGAAAAGGTATAATCTTAAATTATTCGGTTATAATGAATCAGATTAATAACTGAATAGATACATGTTTTCATTTGTTGAAGATAGAATGGGAAGTTTGTTCAACTAGCTCATGTTGTCTTTCTTACAGGTTATTTTGTGCGATGGTCGATATCAAATAAGGTAAGAGTTAAATATTCCTTTATCAGCAATTCATGCTAAATAGGAATCACTCTCATGAGCTCAAATTATACTCATGTTGAAGTTCAACGTAGTAAATACGGAAGACGTTTACATGCCTCCCTATGTCAGTGGTTCCCAATCTTGGACTCATCTCGAATACTGTCTAGGCCACATCCCAGAACAATGATATCAAGACTCCCAGTGGTGGGGACACAGATATTAGTAGTTTTTAAAGCTCCCTGGGGGATTCTAAGGCACATCAAGGCTGAGAACCACCACTTCCTACCATGCAAAATGCTACCTAGTCCTTCCTTTTGGAGATTCTGTTCTTTAGGTGTAGATCGACTGCATGTCCCTACTTCTCAGGTTTCTGATGAAATCTGCAAATAGCTCCTGGAAAAGGAGGTGGAGCACACATAATTCAGAAATGAGGGTGAGCAAAAGCCCTCGCTTGCCAGGAACTGACGGCTTCCCAGGATGTGGGATTTTCACTATTAAAACGTTACCGGAGCAATCTCCTCTGCCCTTTCTCTGGGAGGACAGCTCACTCACGTCCACTCTCTGGGGCTCGGGGATCAAGAAGTAAAGTGAACAAAATTGCAAAGGGAATTAACAATTTTATGTCCCTTTATGTAAGAGTGTACAGTCCATAAACAGTATAGAAGTGGTGACACCTATAAAAACTCTCCAAGAGTGGAATTTTTCCATCATCAGGGGTTTTATTTTGTTGAAGCCTGAAATATTTGCACGTGTAACAGTAGTCAGCCTTTTCTTATTCTTCTTACACCCTCAGGCACTTGATTCACCGGACCCTGCTAGGCTAGAATTTAGCAAGCTTTGCCAAAATAGGCCAATTTCATCAGCATTAAAAACAAAACAAAACAAAACTATTTAAGGGGCTAACCTCTTTTCGAGGTGGGCGGGGAAGCTGCAAAATTGCTCTGTAACTCCATGGCTTTCTGTTTTTACTTTGTTTTTAAACAGTTACACCTAGCCTTCTCATGTTTGGTCTCACACACTCAGTTGGCAGCATTTGCTTATAAAATCATTTGCTTTTTCAGTTTACACTGAGCACAAACGGAGGTGTTTGCTGGCAACTGGGGGAAGTTTTTGAATCATAGCGTAGGACAGTTTACATGCAACACCTGATCATAGCTCAGCTACCGTCCAAGCTCTACCTGCACACGTCAACTCTCCTTTGCGCAATAGTGAATGGGCCACAGACAGCCGTTGGGTTGCCTTAAGCATGACGTTGAATATTGATGTCCTTTGAGACAATCAAAATGAATGGAATTTAGTTTGCCTTCTCTCTAAATGTTTTCTATTGAGGTACACACGAAGCCATCTGCATACCTACAGTGTTCACTGATCCCACCCTCTTTGCTGTGACACATGAATGCTCCGGGGATTAACAGGAGGGAGCACTATAAAGCCAGTAGACTCATTGCCATAAGACTCGTTACTGCCATGGACTCATTGCTATTCCTTCTACGCTATGCTGATCTGTTGCCCTCTTTACCTCGTTTCTTTTTCCTTTCTTTTTTTTTCCCCTTCCATTTCTTGTATCACTTTTGCTTGTACACCAGCATCTTGGCTTTAAAATCAAACTTGTTTCCTTCTGGTTAGAAGGAACAAAAACCAGTGAACTGACCAGTCACTGGTATCAGACACAACCTTTGGGGCTCCCACACACTCTTCAACAGTGTTTCCACAGGAGTTGTTCCTTCAGCCAGTGTCTGTTTTTCTGGTTCAGGCTTCCCATACGCTTTCAAGTTCCATGAGGATTTGCTTCTAGATAATGAATTGCCTGTCTGAGCCAAGGAAAAAGGTTTTACCTTTTGGGAGAAGACTCCAAAAATAAATAATTGTCCTCAAGGAGAAGTAACAGTGGGCATAGTGAGGATAACGTTTTCTTTTATTCCACATGCATTTATTAAACGTCGCTTTGTGTCAGGCAGTGGGTTGGGTGTTAGGAACACAAAAATGAGAAGGTTGTGGTTTAAGTTCTCAACGAAACGTCAAGCTCATCTGGGTGCCAGATCTCCAAGCAGCTAATATTTTCTTTTCTTTTAAAGTCTCCATTCATTTGTGAAACTCAAATTCAAAGGCTTTGATTTTAACAGAAACTTGAAATGTGTCCAAATCGACACCATACCTTTCATAAATGGATGTTACTTAGATACCTTTTAAGTATTATTTAATATTCAAATATTATAGGATGTGTGTAATTACCAACAATCATAAAATGAATTAAAGGGACATTTGAGATCATTGGATACTGTTTTAATCTTTTGACACTGTTACTAAGTGGTAGGAAATATTTTCCATTTTGATGGGAAAGTTCAATTTATTTTTATTGATTTTTTTTGCACTGCTTGTAAAAAACTCTTTGTCCATAGGTATAAATCATGGAAAACAGTAATCTAATACTTGGATGAATAGGAAACTGTAATTGAATTGTTATTTATAAAATACTCTGTGTGTGTGTGTGTGTGTGTGTGTGTGTGTGTGTAAGACTGAAAAACTGGTTATTTTGGATATCTGATCTAAACCTAAATTTAACAAACAAGTAAAAGTATCTTAGGTCTAACATACATTATCATTCTCTTTGGAAATAGATTAATATTTAGCAGATACCTTGACGGAGCACAGCTTTCAGTATCTTCTAAACACCTTAGAAGGTTAAAAGGTTTTAATAAATAGACTTTTATATTTTGTTTTAAAATTGACATACTGGAAAAAATGCTCCATCTCCCCCAAGTTTTCTATTACATGATATATGTTGAAGTTCACTCATACTGGTTGTATCTTTGATTCTGCTAACAAAAACATACCTGAGATAGGATCTTTCTACTCACCTTCCTCTTGAAGCTGGCTCTTTGGGGCTCATTTTACGATACATTTTTCAAGTTTATACTTCACATCTGATCTTGAGTCTCTCTATTTGACTTTCATTCTTGTAGAATTTTTTCAGCATTAATTTTATCAGGCATTTACAACACACTCTGCTGTTCATCACTTGGAAGATACTATTGAAGGGGAACTTAATTGGATGAGATTGATTTCACCACACACACCATTACACATGCTATAGATACGTGTATACAGCTAAAGGGGAAATGGGGACACGCCTTTCTCTTTTCGACATACTATTTAAATAACACTATTAACTTATTAATCAGTATGGGAGCTATGTGGAACGTATGGCTTTGGTTTTCTGAGTTCTGATTGATACTGAAAATCGAGTAGTAGCTCTTTTGAATTGCTACTCACTGATTTAGAACAGATGCAAATCCTTCTAGAATAAAATAAAATCTTCCTGAATAATCAATTCAGCACAATTATTTGTAGAGAATCAGGCTGTGTCTCTAAAACTTAAGTAATCATACTGTAGCCTGGGTTAGCTGGTTATTTAAACTAGGATTGCCACAGAGTCTATATGAATATTGCACATTAATAAATCCTAAAATACTCTGAATATACCACAAATAGTTTTTGCTTCCAAATGAATACACAGTTACTAGTAACTTCTAGGGGTAAAAAAAAAGGAAGGAAAAGCCTAAGAATTTCACTTCATATATACCTTCACAAATGGTTGTTCTTCTTACACGCATATCAGAGTTCAATATTTGGGCAAGTAAGAAGGAGAAAGCCTTCTCAGAGGGGAAAAATCTAGGACAGGGGAGAAAAACAGAGCATACAGGGCAAAGCAAAACCCAAAGAGGTAAAATAAAATGCACAGCCAGACCTGGAGTATCTGAATACAGTAACGACAAGTGAATATAATCATGAAAACACATGCCTTCTTCCACAATCCATAAAGGGGACACAAACAGGAAAAAGTTGAATTAAAGTACATCTTCTGTCCTGGCTGGAGTCACTCCCCAGTGCTGAGCCTGAGCAAAAGCCCGCATTCACGAAGTTTATACTGGAAACAACAACTGGAAAAAAAGATGGGCAGAGAGGATTTGAGGCAGGGCATGAGAGGTGTCTAGGACAGCCATGCCTTGTACTACTGAAACTCACTTGCTCTTTACATTAAGTTCGGTCAGTCTGTCACAGGACCTTCAAAATGGTGGTCACCTGCAATATGTACAAAATAACTTAATAGACAATGGTAGTGGAAAAAACTACAGTCCCAACTGCTATGATTGATCCCAAGGCTATAATGATATTTACATCTTTCCCCTCCTCGCCCTATTTGGAATTTTCCTTGAGATTGGATCACTTGACGGATTTATTCCCCGGGTATCAGAACCCTTAGTTGCTTTACCCCTAATGGACCACAGGTGTTGACACTGGCCATTTACTTTTATCACCAGGTATGGGAGAACCAAGGTACACTTCAGGGAGTTCCCTGGGTTTCAAAGTCACCCTAGTAGCAAACCTGCCTCTTCATAGTAATCAGGTTCAAGTACCCTTACCAATATGGCAATTCCTTTCTTTGTCTAAAGACCCACTAGCATGAGGATCCAAAAACCGTCCAGGGATAGTTACAGCTTTAGGCTCAGGGGAATCTTTATTGTGTTTCCTAATGAAAGCGTCTCCCTCTCCCAGAGAAACAAGATTTCTCTTCCAATAGGCCCTAAAGTTGCTAGGATAGAAAGCACAAGTTTCATAGGTGGGTAGCTGGGAAGATGGTGAGACGGGCCTAACCTCCACCCACACCTTGGTTCTCAGATCTGTGCATGCATGGTAGTGGGACCATGGTGCCTTAATATTAGCTGTGGTATAAACCACATCCTGGAGGTTAGTACTCCAGCCCTGCAGGGCATTAGCCCCAAACTGATGCCTTTGTGGAATCTTTAATGAACCATTCCATAATTCTTTTAGGCTGTCTACTTCCAGATCACGCAGTATATGTTAGCACTGGTGGATCTTATGGTCACCCATTCATTCCTACCCTCATTAATTGTGACATGTGTCCCTTTGTCTGAGATAATGTTTTGCTGTGCCCCGTGTTATTAAATCAGGCATTTAGTAAGTTCTCAGATGATGGTGCTGGTAAGAGCAAATCCATATCTTCAACTTAAAAAGGACAGTCATTGCTCCTTGAGCAACAATTGTTGAAAAATTGAGAGTTGACGCATTTTGATGTGATCCACTTTCCATCAAGGAATGATGCCATACTCAGGGTTCAGGGTCAGTCTCTGCTTTTGGCAGCTTGAGCAATTAGCAGCAGCTGCAACTGGATCAGTCTTAGTGAGGAGCCCAACTTTGCAGCCTGCGCATGGGTTCCCCTTGGGCTCTGCCATTTGTATGATATTGACAAAGCCCTGGAATGGTTATGGACAGAGGCTGACTGCTAGCCACTGGACAAGTCAAACTGTCTTCCTGGTTGGCGAGTACCACAGATGCTCTCTGGTGGGCATTATCATGAAGTGCAGAGATCGTTATGCTTTCCTGAGGGGTAGTAGTGTGGTGGCAGTCCATTTTCAGCTAGCAGCAACATATACAGCCAATCCATTTCTGATTATTTGGGTTTTCCTTCTCTGCTGGTTGGTGACAGAGAACCTCCACCCCACCTGTGAGGCCACAGATGTAAGGTGAGAGAGGGAGGAGGTAGTCCAACAAAAGTAAGTGATAAGGAAATCTAACCCACTTGTTCAGATTGCTGATATCTCTCTGGACTTACTGAGCCAAAACCCAAATGTACTATTTCCATCACAATGCCAATTGCTATTACACCTGTTCAAACTTTTTGCTTGGTGGGTGTGATAATACCTTGGTCACACAATAACTCGATGTCCCAGGATCAGGAAGGTACTCACTCTATACTAGAGCCCAGCCAGAAATTGCTGTTACAAATGGCAAGTAGTTCCCTGACCCACAAAGTATGGCCTGTATGATGTTGCCTAAGGATTCCAGGCATCTCTGCTTTGACTCTGCTCTTCACGCTAGACAGAGACTATACACATCAATCTGTTGGTCGCATGAGCCAGTTGCAATTTCCTCTTACTCCGGGCCCCAAATCATCAGCCTTGCAAGATACCCAGTAAGTTCACTGCGGCAGTAACCCAAAGCACAGTGTATGCAGTCTCCAAGATACAAACAAAACCAAACTTAGCAAGAGCTGTGTCTCTTCTTTGGTAGGAGTATATGGGCAACAACTTGTCCTTTGCCTCAGAGGAAATGGTCATGTTCCCTAGACCATTAAACCCCTAACATCTTCACTGGTATTGCAGGTCCCTGAATCTCCATGGTGTTATTCTCCCCCTTTCTGACTCACATGTGTCTATCTAGGGAATACACAGTACTTGCCACTTCCTGATCGCTTAGCATACTATCATCAATATAGAAGACCAGGGGCGCCTGGGTGGCTCAGTCAGTTGAGCGTCTGACCTTGGCTCAGGTCACGATCTCACGGTTTGTGAGTTTGAGCCCCGCATCGGGCTCTGTGCTGACAGCTCAGAGCCTGGAGCCTGCTTCAGATTCTGTGTTTCCCTCTCTCTGCTCCTGCCCTGCTCACACTTTGTCTCTGTCTCTCAAAAAGTGAATAAACATTAAAAAAAAAAAAAAATAAAAATATATATATATATATATATATATATATATATATATATATAAAAGACCAATATAGCAGACCAATTGCTTAGGGTCCATGAGAAGTACCTGTGTCAGAAAACAAGGGAGTTAATGGAGTCCTGGGGCTGGAGAGTTGACGGTCTTCCCACATAATGGAATTGCTTTGGGTTTTCTTTACTAATGGGACTGGGGAAGATGCCAGTTCAGTAGTCACCTACGTAATGCCAGAGGCTATTCTAGTAAAGACTCCACATCCAGCATAACAGCTGAAATTGAGACTACCATTTGATTAAGTTTATGGCACATGATGCACCACACCCATGAAGGTCTTATGGAGGTCTTACAAGTAAATTGGGTAAGAACATAATAGGAAACACCACCCCTGCATCCTTATGTCTTTAATCTTGGCTCTACTCTCTGCAGTTCCTCCTAAGGTGTGATTTACTCTCTTGGCTGGGCTAGATAGTGGGGAGTAGTAGGACAGTTGTAGGGGCTTCCACTTAGCCTTTCCTATAATGGCTATTACCCTATAGGTCAGGGAACAATTGTGAGGGCTCTTCCAGCTACTAAGTATGTCCATACCAATTATGCACTCAGGAAATAACCACAGAGTGGATCTGTGAACCCAACAAATCCAACACAAGAGAGACTCAGGTCAGGTCTTTATCTCCTGGTCTCTAATCACTCTAACTATGGAATCATATTGGACTATTGAATTTCTGAGTGTCAGGTCAGATTTGGTATCTAAAAACATTCAAATTTCTAAGTATTTCCTCTTCCCCCAAGTAAAGGCTGAAGGTCCCTTTGGGGGAAGATTGGGGAAGAGCATTGTATATATTTGCAGTAGCACTGCAGGGTTCTGCCTCAAGGAGATCCTGTTTCCACCTTGAGTAGGAGGCTTAGATCTATGAATCTGTGGTGTCAGACCTGGGCTTGAAGAAGTGCCAGAGTTACCAAGATTTCCATGGGCGGTAGACTGGGCCGAGTGCCACAGAAGAGGAACCACTAGCTTTTGTAACAGCTGGGGTGCTTCAGTGGAACAAGGACAATCGTGACCGTAAGGACTGTGGATCTAAATGGCTTACGTAAGTGCTTTGAGACACTTTGAAAATAAAAAATGGCAGACTCGAGTCAAACCACTGAATAAGTTGACACACATAAAAAAGAGGCTATCAATGAGGTATACCTTATACTCATGCCATTGGTAGCTTGCTTATTTGGATCTAAGCTTTCTAGGCAGCCTTCAACTAGCCCTAGGCTTGTTACTATGTTGAGATTGCATGAATAAAATTACTATAACAGAAACAATTGATCAACCAGCCCATAGCACTGATCACCACGTGTTCCTGATGGCAGTTTTATGGCTCTCTCCCTGTTACACTGCACACTCCGGGTCACACATCCAGGATGGGAATTGCATCTCTGCATGGTGCTCAGGCACACTGCTTGGCACAGGGTAGCGGGTCAGGTGTTCTCAAGTGAGTAAAGAATGAAGAAATTCATTGGTGAGAAGTCACGGTTTCATGCCTCCAAGTAAGGATTAAATACATAGGTTTGGAGATTGGATGAGCCTATTGTTTTGGGAGCACCTGTTGGCTCAGGTTTCTTTCAACTTGACTGCCGTTTGTTTGGCATATTAATAAAACCATAGTGTGGGGGGTGAAAATGCTGCCTCCCAATGTCAGGTATCATGACGCAAGGAAGCTATGATCAGAACAAAATGGGGACTGGCATTTCCTTTTGGTGTTTAGATAGGCCTGTTAACTATATTTGCAAAAGAATCAATCTCTTAGATCAATAAAAGAGATGTAGTCTGTGTCTCCTCAGAATAGAACAAACTTAAGAGAGAAAGAGAGAGAATGGAACAAATGCCAGGGGATCCACTGTCACACCAGCTCCGCCCAGGTGAGTGGATTTTAGCCATGTCATTTCACCTTACTGAGCCTCAGTTTCCACATCGGTGATTGAAGAGTTTAGTGAGATGATCCCTCCAGCTCCAACACGCTCGAGCTTCAGCAACATCACGACTCCCTGCATGACCTCATATACACCCACCAGAAATGTAGTTCTAGGAGCTTAACAGTGTGACTCAGGTCCCCACACAATTCAGGGCAACCGTCACTCTGATAGGAGACCTGAAGTCCGATCTCCCTGAGTCCTCTCTCCTGTTTTCCTGCTTGCTTGAACCTGAACAGTCTTATTCCCATTTTCCCTGAATGTTCTATTCCCTCCCAGGCTCCCTATTTATAATTCACCTCTAACTATACATCAACACCCACTTAAGGAATATTTCATCCAGCCTGGGCTGCCATGAATTGCCCACAGATTTGCTGATGGTCAATAATTTTCAATGAGTCATTCCACCCCTGCCTTTGTGCTAGCTTCCTTACTGTGGAAGTCAGTCACACCAGCTTGTAGTCCTTTGATTACCTTTTTGAAGTTGAACTTGCTCCTCTCTTCATGCTTGCCTACACAAAAGTTCCCTACACCATTTTCTGCAAAAGCTTCTTCTGACCATCAGAGCCCTCTTGACCTCAACTCTTCCCTCTACCTCTCAGCTAGGCCCTCGGTGAGATTCTAATGGCCTATTCATCGGAGCCCCTTGTCCTCAAGCACATGCTGTCACTCTCCAGCTCTGTCCTGGTTGGCCCAGATACTTCTGTGCTGCACACCGAGTTAATCTTTAATACCAGTGTATTGTGGACTTCGCCAGGGACAAATTGTAGCTGTTAGTACCCAGGGGGTGCAGAGATATTTCGCATCTCTCCCTTTTCCAGTGCGTTGATTTTTACCACAGTATAGGGTACATGCTCCAAGACTCGAAGCTACTTTAAATGTGCCCCATGGCAAAGGTTGAGTGAATGCAGGAGGCACTTGGTACTCTTTCTGATTAGTGGGTTCTTGGAGTTACCGATTAATTAGCTAAGAGAGGCACTTCTTACCCCAAAAGCTGGATCACTCCACGGCAGCCGCTGCCACAGCCTGGGCCTGTGTGCAGTTGCCGTGGGGCTTCGGGAAGGCTCGTCGCAGCTGTATATACAAAAGATGGCCTTCCGAGAACCAGAGGGATTTCAAAAACTAGACATTCAAAGCTTGGTAATTTCTGACTTCAGATTTACAGTGAGCATTTTTGTTTTTAATCAGGTGGAAATGAAGGATGAGAGGCACTGCTTGCTTTGCAATACAACATCACATTCATCGGCACAGATGAAAATAAACTCTTAATCTTAACAAACAAATACGTTGCATTCTAGGTCTGGAATTGCACAATTATCAAACCAGCCACGGAAATACCACATTTTGGTTTTGGATGAAAGAGAAAGAACTAAAATCGGCTTCAGAAGTAAATATAAAATCCACGTTTTAGCAGAAGCCCACTGAATAGAAATCATACACCACAGAGAAAGACAACAGATCCTTACAGCTCTATGTGTATAACGAACACAAATAGTCATAATTATCCCTGCCCCAGGGACTTAACCCCTTCGGGGAAAGGCCAGGCTTCCAGCCTCCTTAGCAAACTAAAATCATTTTGAAATCTATTTATCATGTCCTCCAGCTCTGTTTAAAAATGTTTGTAGATGGATACTGTTTGTGGTCGTGTTTTTTTTTTTTTTCTCCCTTCATTTTGTTTTCACTATTCATAAAGAGAATTAAAACCCTGGCTGTAATAAGGCATCTGTTGTAAACAAGTTCAGACAAAGGAAGCAATTTCTCTGGCAAGTAGGGGGCAGGAAGAGGTGCAGAGGACTGCATTATAGGAAAGCATAGATAATAACAGAAAATAAACCCCTTTTTATCTCCACACCACACCTTCATATACCTTGCCGATCTTGGGGTCGATAAACTTCGTAAGTTGTTTGGGGAATTATTAGACATCAAGAATATCGTGAATCTAAAAAATTCACACTGCTTCTAATCTTATGGGTTCTAGCCACATCTATTCATAGATTTTCCACATCTATGTGGAAAATAGCCACATCTATCCATTCTCGACTGAAAGCAAACAGGCATCTGCCTGTAGCATCAACGGAAATATATCCCGCTCAATTCCTTTCCAGGGTGCATGTGCACCCACTCAAAATCACACGTGTGCACAGGCACGCGCACACAACACACATGAACACAGTGTACAAACGTGCATGGAGACATATGTACACAGACATGCGTGCCTTCTCACACATGCAAACATACCATATAAGTCACACCTGCATAAACACGCACATGTGCACAGACATGCACACGGAGAGACACACTCACACCTGTGCATGCACACACACACACACACACACACACACACACACATCCCTGGCTGGTCCCTGAGAAACAGTATCTGTCTTGCCCTGCTCTGATTTAGGCCTCTGGGTTTCTGAGCTGCTCATTTTCATCACTGAAAATAATCATCTTCAGCCAAACTCTCCTCAGTGCCTCGGGGAAAGTTCTTTCCTATTGCTTGCTCTATATCCCCTTCCCATATTAGGCCCCAAAGCTAAATCCTTCCATTTCGAAGAAAAATCACTGTCCCCAAAAAAGGCAGCATTTACACGGAGCCCAGTTTCAGGACCCTGCTTTGCACATTTTTCACTGAGATACAGGAAAGGGACACAGAGCTCTCAGAGCTTCCTTTTCAGGAGACTGCTACGTGGTAACCCCCGCCTTTGTCCCACTCACCCCCAAGCCTGTGGAGCAGCTATTGCAAAACTAGGTTGGTTTCCTCCCTGCCTCTGGGCAGGGGCTGTGCCTTATTCACCCCTACATCTACAGTGCCTAACACAGTGCCTGTCACAGAACAATCCAATAAAGATCTGAATAAATGAACCCCCAGTATAAGATCCTTTTCCCTCACTATACATACTCAGAAGTATGCACCTGTGTGCTGGGGAGCATAAGTCACAGGACAAACATAGCACATCTTCCTGGAAAGTCCATTTTATTGCTATTAAGTCGTGTTTAAAAGATTAGTTTTCTATTAAAGCAAACACCGGATAAGGAGAATCTAATAAACATCATGTTGGTAGTTGTGATAAAGATCTTGGGTTTTGAAGACAGTTTTAAATGTTACGCCTACCATAGATTAGTAAGGCGACCTCTAATAAAGTTTTTATATTTCTCCAAACATTTTAATTCTCAGTTGTAAAATGGAGGTACTAATAACTGTCTCATAGAGATTTCAGAATTCAAGGAGCAGAATGTGTGCAATGGAAGTTAGCAGTCGCTATAGCAGTATAGTCATGCTGCTCAGAGGCACCGTCATGCTGAAATTAGCAGGGGCAGTTGAAACAGACACAGAAATAAACAGCAGAAGGCCAGAGGAAGGGAGAGAGGGAGGGAGGAAGTCGCTGAAGAAACAAACAAATGAAGACAAGTTAACCCAAATGTAAAGGGGTCCGCCATTCAGGGCAGCAGCCACCGGTGGGAATCACTTGATCCTGTCACTTTGTCTTACAGACAAGGAAACTGAGGCTCAAAGCACTTAACGAAGTCTAAACCCCATTCCCGATCCCAGAGCTAGGGCTCCTAGGCTGTGGTATAATCTCTCATCTCTGAAAAGAATCATTATTCTTAGGTCATGGTCAAAAGATATACCCGTGCTCAGGAGTGCTTTGACGGTCACACCTGCCAGAGCAGAATGAACCTTGACTACGGAGTCCTAAATTCGAATTACATCTCTACCATTTCCCAGATTTCTGACTGTGGCCAAGTTACTGCATCTCTCTGAATTGCTATCCACATGTGGAGTGGAGAGGATTATATCTACCTTGCAGGTTGATGAGGGAATGAGAGGAAACGTATCAGAGTGTTCGGGGCACATAGTAGCAGTCACTAAATGATAGCTTTTATGTATTTATACATTTTCTTTATCCTGTTACTAATTCATAATAACGCCTACAAATACACTTACCGATCCAGTAGGAAAAATAATTATCATGCCTATAATATATTCTGAACATGTCAGAAAGTAGGATGATCGAATAGATTAGAATTTCAGGGGCTTTGTGGCTTCATCCTGACAGTCACTGGAATATCAATGACCATAATAATGATAATTGATTCTTCTATGCCTACATCTCTTCACCACGGCAGGGTATGTTGTATGCTTGTAATATGACTGGAACATTTAAAAGGCAATGAACTTTCTAAAGAACAACAGCAAATAATAGCTAAAGGGCAGACTAAGTGCTCGAAACGTTGGGCCATAGTATTTTCATTTTTGATGTGGTTTTCTTTTTTCTCCTTTTAAAGGATCTGTCTGACACTCTGAAGAGCATGATGTCAGTTTTATGTCCTGATCTAGAAATCAAAAGCCTTATACTGTATTCGTGGCTAAAAAGTGAATTACGGAAGAACCATAAAAATCATTTCTCTGCACGTCAACTAGCTCACCCCTCAACACCACTAAAAAAAGAAAAAGGAAAAATAGGCAGTATAATCTCATAATAAAGGATAGCTATTTAAATTTAAAAAATATATTTATAAAAATATTTAGTATTATTAAAAACTTACTAAATTGTTATTTTCCTCACCTCTCTCAGCCAGGGGGAAACCCCATCATGGAGCGGCACTGGCTGGTTGGAGGAGGCTACAGGTGAGGACTGGAAATTAGAAGGCATTGGGCTGAGCCAGATTGGCTAGCCTCTGGGTGACCCTGGGTGGTTTCTGACTATTTCTCTCCTGGTTTCAGGTCGACTGGACTCCATCTCTAACATCTTTTCCAGCTCTAACTTTTATATCTCTGACTCAGCCCAGGAGGGTGCAGAAGGATTAAAACTGTAAGTCTTCCTCAGGCAGAGGACATTAGGGAGAACCCCCCCAAGCCTTGCTGTATGCTGATATCAAGACAGGGAGCGGAGTTATGAGATAGATTGAGACAGTACACCAACCCTTGGTATACACATCGTTCCCAGATAGCCAAACACTAATCTAGATCCTGCTGTGAAAATATTTTGCAGATGTCACCAAAGACCCACATCAGTCAATCTTAAGAAAAGCAGATGAACTGGGTGGGTGTGAGCTAATCAATCACGTGAGCCCCTTAAAAATAGAGAGTTTTTTGGTTTTTTCCTTCTGGTTAGTCTTAGCGGAAGAAGTCAGAAAGACATGTTGTTCTTCCTGGCCTGGAAGAAGCAAAAAGCATGTTGTGAATTGCCCCTGGGGGCCGTATAGCAAGGAGCTAAGAGTGGCCCCTGGCTGACAGCTAACAGGAGAATGTGGACCTCAGTCATACAATGAACCACAAGGAAATGGGTCCTTCCAGCAACCACTGAGCTTGGAAATAGATTTCTTTCTCCTGAGTCTCCAGAAGAGAACCCAATCCGGTCAGCGTACTGATTTCAACTTTGTGATACTCTTGAGCACAGAACCCAGCCCTGCCATGGCCAGATTTTTGACCTACAGAATTGTGGACTAATAAATGGGTGCTTTTTAAGCCACTTGGTTCATAGAAGTTCGTCACACAGCAATGGAAATCTAATATACCTCTACGACTAGAGAAAATAATATGCAATTTAATAGCTTTTTCTTTTATCAAAAATTACTTCTAACAATCAACCTATAATTTCCTTTTCACATAGCTCAGCTGAAATGTTATTCTGCCTCTTGTGAATTTTCTATCAGGAATCACCTGCGACAGGCTTTCTTCAGGTGTGCAGAACTGGACCTTCCTCTCCCTTAAGGCAACTTTCTTTCAAGAAGAAACCGCAGGCTCCAGGGAGGCAAAAGATACTGCTATTCTAGAGCATCCCCTACCCTAGGAAAATGCGCTTTAGGCACATTTGGAGTTTAAATTTGAGTGACTTCATCCCGGGACTCCATCTATTAGACCTTGTTTTTCGTTATCACATTAGTGCATCTTATTTCTGGTCGGCTAGAACGAATGAGCAAGCGGTTGGTCAGGAAGCTGGGATGTGCTGGAAATTTCCCGGTGATTCATTTATGGAGAGGATGGCAGGGGCTCTGCATGGGCCAGGAGGAACAGACATGAGGAAGGAATAAGGGTATCTTTAAGCCAGCCTCCTATTGTTTACAATCAGGCAGCTTCCGCCAGGTCCTCACTTTTGGGTCCCGGGTGGCTGCAATTGCAGGAGAAAAGTCAAGGGCACGTGCGATCCTCTAAAACAGCAGGATGACCCAGGGAGGATGTAGAGAAAACACCAAAAACAACATTTTTTTTCCTAAGACAATCGGAAGCTGCGGCGTGGATAGGTTTTATTTGTTTTGTTTTGTTTTACTTCATGTTTTGATCAAACCTTTCCCTAAAAAGAAAACGCCAGTAATTTCACTAAAGGCACAACCAGAGCGCCACCATGTGGTAGAGCCTTTTTGAACTGACAAGGTTTTGTAGTGCGTTTGCAGACTGAGGGAGAACCTCAAGAGAAGAAAACTTGTGACAAAGTTTAGTCTTCGAAAGCTTGGTGATTGGCTTGCGTTTTTAAATCATCATGTTCCTGGAAGGCATGACAACGACTCTTTCAGAGCTAACACTACAAAGTTATCATCGATGTGATTGCAAAGTGAAGTTTTAGTTCACTGCCTTGATTACTTTTTAAAAGAAAGAATGAGACTAGCACTCGTGTCCATCACTGGACAGAACAGCATTTGTTCTGGTTCAAGAATAATCACATTTATGCAAATTCCTCATGACTATCAGCTGACACTTGAGTGCTGTCGATGATGGCGGAATTGGTGAATTGTGAGTTATTTGTCTGGTTGGGGGGTGGTTGTTCTTGCTGAGCAGATAGAAAAAACATCACCCACCTCAATCTGAATGATCAGTTCCAATTATTTTGTGTCCTTATATCACCCTGCCCTAGATTTAAATTCTGGAAGAGAGTGTCTGATTAGCTTTGCTTGATCACCTGATCAATTTTATCCGGGGATCTTGACTTATGGTCTGACCAGGACTATGTGCAATGAAGGAGCAGTTCCCAAAAGGAAAACTGGGCTCACAGTAGCAAGGGAACAGGCCAAAAAACAGCAGATGACAAACACAGTTGGTGTCATTTCAAGTGCTAATCTACCACTGGACATTGACACAGACTAAAGGCGTGGTGTGTGCTCCACAAAGTCCAGTGTGTACCTACTGCCCTCATTGCTGAAGAGTTCAGAGCTCCTTCTCGTCTGTCTGAGGTCTTCTGGCCAATGAGCATTCTGCCAGTATGGCCTCTCCGGTCCAGTCTCATCATCCAATCATCATCCAAGTCCCTGAGGTCACCTGCCACTTGATTATAATCCCCCCAGGGAAGACGACATACCTGAGGGCTATCGCTGACCTGAAGGCATTTCTGTTTTGTTTTTCAATGCATATGGACTAAGTCTCAATTTTCTCCTACTTCAACGAGAAACATCAGGAAAATACTCCAGAAGGACCTGAGAGACCCACTTGACACCTCCAAGAGATGATCTTTTCCCTTCTGTGAGAAGAGTAAGGCACCAATAATACTATTATTATTGTTTTTGTGTGAAGTGTGCTGATGTCTTTGTGCCCCTTCCGAGAAAGAACTTGCTCATGATGACAGAGACTCATGTCGGATCCTTTATTACAAGTTTTTCTTTGATATTTATACTATGTTTAAATGCACTTTGCTAAAATCTCTCCCTTTCTTTGAGGACTCATGATGCTTACTCTTCAGATATGTAATCTATATATAGATTAGGGAGCACTCTTAGGATCAGTGGCCCCAATCAAGAGGGAGAAGGTTGTTATAAATTGTCACTTTGGTCCCTTTATTTATCACTGGGATGCAATTATGGAAGCACTCAGAACATTCCTGCCCTCATCTCTCTGCTTCCCTCCCCAAGTCAGTCAGTTGTACCTGGACAGGTTCATTGACAGGCCTCCGCAATCCCTGATGCTTTGACCTCCATGGGAGTTTCTTGGTATTTCATGATTCCTAGTTCATTGCAATCAAAGAATCAGTATGTTCTGTTCTCAGAGAGATGGCTCAGACTTGCAGGCCCTCAGCCAGAACCAGACTTTTCATCTTCTGACTCGGGCCACAGCCCTCTCCCTAGACACTCTGTTTCCCTGTGATCTCTTCTCTTACTGATGTCTGCATGGCATTACTTTCATATTAGAAACTCATGGAAATAAAGATTATTAAAATCATGGAATAAAAAATTTTTTAATCAAGTTAATACTGTAGAATATAGTTATTAAATATTATTTATCAAAATAATATTAAAACATTAAGAGTAAAGGACATATTTAAGCATCCTTATGTATACATACAGTTGACCTTTGAACAACACAGGTTTGAACTGTGTGGATCCACTTCTACACAGATTTTCTTCCTCTTTTTTTTTTTTTTAAATAAAAAACAGTACAGTGCTGCGAATGTATTTTCCATATGATTTTCTTAGTAAAGTTTTGGGGGAATTGAAAGTCATATGTGGGTTTTTGATAGCACAGGGGTTCAATACCCCTAACCCCTGAAATTTTCAAGGGTCAACTGTCTATATATATATATATATATACATATATATATATATATATATATATACACACACATATATATATATATATAGTTTGTTTTATTTATATATTATATATTTATTTCTTTATGCTATCAAATAGCTTTAAAATTGCTTTACAAACTTGCTGTTAAGTTCAGCCGATGTCTGGGCAGAAAGAGATTCCAAGATTCCCTCAGTAATACAAATTTGAATAGTTGATTTCAGGGATATTCCTTGTCTTGGAGAATTATTTTTTAAACCGTCTTCAAGACAAGTCATCGTATTGTAAAGTCTCCTAGGCTACTGAGCAGTCGTCCATCCCCGTAGTTGACTCATGGTAGCATTTCATCTCAGTGCTGCTCTCTTTGGTGCCTTTTTTTCTAATTTCTATAGGAAAGTCATTAGAGGGAGCAATTTTCTCCAAATGTCCCATCATGTCTAGGTGAAGAGCAAAAACAAGTTGCTGGTTGAAGACAGAACTGGTTGAGGGGATATATCATTGGCATGGATGTGTGCTGCCTCTGTTAAATTCTTGGTAATTGCTGTGTAGGAAAAATAGGACACAATTGAAGAGAAAAGATTATGATAGGCCTAATAATCCAGCCACTGCTAATGATAAAAATGTTAAAAGCAAGAATTTGTACTCAGCTTGTGCTTTTCCTTCTACAAGATTTTGCATCCCTGACTTCAGAAAATGAACAAGTTGATTTATACCAGTTTTACAGGAAGAGAAGCTCATTTTGTGACTCCCCTCAGGGTAAAATCCAACTCTTTAAATTGACATATGATGCATTTGGCAACATAGCCTTAGTCACTCTTACTCAGCTTATTCCCAGCAGTTTTTTATTCTGCCTATCTTCATGTTGCTATCACCTAGGGATACATGGGCTTTCTTGCTTCGGATCTTTTATCATGCTGTTTTCAGTACCCAAAACATCTTTGCCTTACTCATCCCTGATAACCTAGATCAGAGGTCAATTAACCATGGCTCATGGGCCACATTTTGTCTGCTTGTTCTGCCTGGTTTTGTAAATAAAGCTTTATCAGAACACAGCCGTTTATACATGGTCTATGACTGCTTTCACACTACAACTGCCTAATAAAGTAGTTAGAACAAAGGTTATCTGGCCACAAAGTCGACAATATTTACTACCTAGCCCTTTACAGAAAACAACTTGCCAACCACTGACCTAGATCGGTGCCACTTTTCTTGTGAAGTAATCACTCCACCTTAGTCGCCTAGTCAGTAGATCATTTCTATAATTTTAGAGCATTCTTGACAAGACTCTAAAGAGAACCGACCACTACTTGCAAATTTATTTACGTGTCCATCCTTCTCAGAGCAACTATTTCTTCCTAGTACCCAGGGATTATTTCATTGCTTTGTGGCCGGTTCCTAGCACAGCGCCTGAAATAGAGAAAGTGCTCGGGCAAGGTTGCGACATAATGAATAAAGTATTTGAGGAAACGACTAAAACCTATAAAGCAGAAGATGAGAAGGAAAGTAAAATGTTTTCTACTTCATTTCTTTGAGTATGTTACTCAAAATTGCTTTATGAGGGTTTGAGATTTCTGGGGGTGAGGAGGAGGGTGGGAATTGTTTTCCAGCTTAGATGTCTTCCCTAAATTAAATCAAATGGTGTCATAAGCAACATAGACCTAAGACCACACTATTTCCAAAAAGTTCAATGTAAAAAGGGTGGTTATAAACTATTGTCACTGATTTTTAAAAACATCATCAAACATATCAACTACATGTCAACATAATCCCTTTTAAACCATTCATCATAGGAGAACATATACTTCCTCTAAAAATCCCACCATTAATTGAAACTTGTTCAAACTACCCATTTGAGAAATTCTTTCCCAGGCTATAGCATGTGCATTTAACAATATCCAATGGTGGTCAGTCCTGTGCCTTGGGGTAAAGGTGTACTTATTTTTTTTAATGTTCCATTGTTATCTAGTGACATGTGTTATGAACAAAGTAGCTTCTAAAAGTTAGGGAATGCTTTTTTGAATCTAAGAAGAAGTATTTTTATAGATCAACAAGATTGAGTTTCCTATACATATTTGTAATTGACTCATTCAACAAACACCAACGGAGTTCTTGCTGTATAAGGCATTGTGGTCAGAAGGCAATTTGAAATGCTTCAAAAGTGTTCCAACAATGGCAGCATCATAAGAATATATGTGAGGCCCTGAAAACATATAATGAATATTTACAAAAGAAATCTAGCCACACAGACTCAGATATGACTGGAGGAAGGATGTAAACTCTTACTTAGACCATCAGCCAAAACTGGGCTGGAAAGCATCAACCCTTAGCACTGGCGGGGGAGGGGAGGGTGTCTTCCTCCTTTTCAAGTCATAAGAGCATAGTGAACACTAGGCTGGTATGGGGGAGCCAGAAACAGAACAGAGAGGATGAGAGGGGGCAAAAGTGAGGCTAAGAGCAGACTTGAGGGTCAAGTTGGAAAAGCTAAGTCTAGAATTAGAGCTCAGGGCCAAGTGTTAGGTTATCAACAGGAAAACCATCGGTCAGGAGCTGAGTGAGTAGAGAAGCAAGACAGGGATCAAGAATGGGTATGAAGGGGGCGCCTGGGTGGCTCAGTCGGTTAAGGGTCTGACTTTGGCTCAGGTCATGATCTCACGGTCCGTGAGTTCGAGCCCCGCATCGGGCCCTGTGCTGACAGCTCAGAGCCTGGAGCCTGCTTCAGATTCTGTCTCTCTCTGTCTCAAAAATAAATAAACATTAAAAAAATTAAAAAAAAAAAGAATGGGTATGAAGGAAGATGGTCTAAAACTTCATGAACAGTTGGGCTCCTAGGATCCCCCTTTACTGGATGGTGACAAGGCAGAAGGTACATGAGTAGCATAGGCTAAAGGCACAAGGTCAGAGCAGAAATTAGACTCCTGTTCAGATAGGAGGAAACAAGTAATAGAAAATATTAAAGCAGTCACTCTTAGTAGCACCCCCCTACTTCCATCTTTTCATGGGAAAAAAAGTACTTAGAAATATAAATTTAGGCCCCTCCCTAGGCTATAGTCTTTAAAAACTAGTAAACACAAAATGCGTCCACAAGGAAACTTCCTGTCTGATATTTTCTTCTCTGCCGTCCTCCCTCTTCCCAGCCGTCAGAAAAGCTGTGTATGGCAGATACAGATGAGAAGTCTGTCAGGAGGCACTCTCTTTATGACCCATATATTTATAGTCTCAAGCACTGTAAGACATATAATTCCTCCAATAACCCACAGAAGGATTTATAGTGAGGCCTCTCTCAAAAAGAAAATGCCTCAGAGGCACAAATCATTATCCCATTTTTATTTTGTAGTACGAATGGAGGTTATATTCACCTGCAAGTCAAGTGCAAAGAACATTGCAATTCAGAATCAAAGATCTGTGCTTACTAGTTACTTTTTACACGGACAAGGAGCTTCACACAAAAAGAACTGCAGTAATGTTTATTTTCCTGGCAGCCAAAATTGTAATGCTCTTACTGATATTCAACTGTCTGTAGCATTCTTGAAGATAAATTGAGAGAGAGGAAGAAAAAAAAAAAAAGACTAAAGCCACCAACAAAAGCAAGAAAAACATTCTGGACTTTATATAAAAGGAGACACTGTAAGTACCTGGTTTTTTAAGCACCAGGGGCCATTTTGAACTCAGACTGACTTAAAAGCAAGGAGGAATATGCCACATGAGTTAACTGTTGGAAGGCATGCCCACTTTGGAAACTGGAAACCTTTTCTATCTAAGCGGGGACTTCCAGTCTCTCTGTGGGAAACGATTACACTCTACTCCTATACCAAACTAATTAATCTTTAAAAAATAATCGGGAAGAAGGAAACCTGAGAGGCCATCTGGAGGTAGATTTCCAAGCTAGGCTAATTACCAGACTCCCCTGGGAGCTCTCAAAGGCTATGGAAATAAAGGGAACAGGTCTCTGGGCTCCACCAGCAAAGAATATGGTTCATAAACCTAAGGTGTGGCTCACACTTTTGTCTATCGAAGGACTGCCCAGGTGATCCTGAAGATCAGCCAGGTTTAGGAACCACTAATCCATTCCATTCTCCCCACACAGGAAAGGTCACCCTGAAACACTCCAAAGGAGATTGAAAAAACATTTTTTAAAGAAAGAGGAAATTCCTTACTTTTTTTCAGCATAATATATATTTACACTTCAAAGCCCACCTAGAGATAACCTACATATCTAGATTCTATTCAAATAGTTACATTTGGATTAAGATTTTACTTTGCAAAGTAATTCATCAGTAAAATTACACACACGTTCTCTTCTACTGTTATTCATTTTTAAGAAAGTACAAAAGTGAAAAACATATTATCCCCCAAACAGTTATGTTGGTTTATTTTAATTCTTTTTAAGATTTATTCATTTTTAAGAGACAGAGAGAGACAGAGCATGGGGGGGGGAGGGGCAGAGAGAGGGAGACACAGAATCTGAAGCAGCACAGAGCCCGACTCGGGGCTCAAACCCATGAACTTGAGATCATGACCTTGAGCCAAAGTCGGATGCTTAACTGACTGAGCCATCCGGGTTCCCCTCTGTTGATTTTTTTTTATGTTTGCCTCAGATCTTTTTTGTGATTGTCAGTTCGTTTTGAGAAATAAACCTTGGGAGAAAAAGTTAAGTTTCCTCTATTTCTCTCACTGCTTCTGCTGTTTATGCCATCTTTCCTTCTCTCCAGCAAGGCAACCACCGTCGCAAATTCGCAATATACACAGTTAACGATTTTACACTTTCTCCTCACATCTGAATCCATTAACAATATATGTGTTGATTTTTTTAAATTTACATAGATGATGCCATACCGTATTTAACATTCTGAAACTTGCGTTTTTCTTTCAACATTTTTTCCAGATCTACATTGATATATATTGAATTTATTCATTTGAAATACTATATGAACATTCTGTCATACAAATATACCACCATAATATATCTACCCATTCTCTTACTGGTAGATACTTGAACTTTTAAAGAACTGTTGCCTTCACAAAAGATGCTGCTGGAGCATCCACATTTTCCCCTCTTAACATAATTGTACAGGAGCTTCTCTAGGTATTTGAGTTTAACTGCAAAGTTGTAGGGTGTATGCATTTTCACATGTATTAGTGTCCAATTGTTCTCCAAAGTACTGATTAAAACTTTATTTAATTAAAAAAATAATTTTTAATTTATTAAAAATTTAATAAAACTGTATGATGGTATCCAATTTCCCACATCTTTACCAACATTGACATTATCAGTTCTTTACAAATTGTGCAGATCTCTACTTATCTCAGTGTTCTTTTAATGGACATCTCCCCAATTACTTGTGACATTGAGCATATTTTTATAATTTTTATTGTACATTCAACATTTCTTAACACATGTATCTCTTGAGCAAAGCATTCCTTTAGATAAAGGTCTTGACTTAAACATTTCTCTACCTCTCTTCCCCTTTTGACTACCCATTCACCCCGTTGTTTACACTTAATAATAATGGGTCCACTCAGGGTAGGAATTTACCAAATGAGAGGATTCTAAAAACAACTCAATGAAAGTAGCAAATCACCTCAAAATATCCGGTAATACTCTTACTAAGCACCCCCTAAACGACCACATGGTATCACGGAACAGTGTGACATCTTTGGTGCCAGACTACGGGGTTTGAATCCCACCTCCGCCACTTGACAACTAGTGGCCAAGGAAAACTTCTTAGCCCCTCTGAGCCACACTAGCCTCATATACAACATGGAGGTGATAATAATAGCTCAGTGTTGACAGTTCAATTCGATGATAAACATAAAGCATTTAGCACAGTGTTTGGCACATGCGAAATATTAAAATACTGGTCATCACTACTATTGTTATTGGTGGGAGGATAGCAGTGGTGACCGTAATGTGTTGCATTCCCCGGCATGTAGACTGGATGGAGACGACATGCAGGAGACTCATTAGAGAGTGCTCTTGGGATTACCACACGGAACGGAGGGGGGGCAAGGAGGGAGGGCCCAACACATGACACCAGTACCAATGCACGTTTTGCAGTGATTCAAGATCCATCCTTACAACTTACCAGAAATAGCCAAGTGACGCCCTTGAACCACACTAATTGCAAGAAGGAGGAGAAGGAAGGGAAAGAGAAGGGGGAAAGAATGAGAAAGAGGCAGAAGAGAATAGTCTCTGGAACTATTCTAAACATTCTACACGGATTAACTAATGTAAATCTCAGAACAGAATCTATAGAACAATCTGGGGCTAATAAATGACCCACATGAGAGAATTTAAATAACTAGCCCATGGTCCCATAGCTAGGAAGTAGGATAGCTAGAACTCGAAGGCGGGCAAGGCTGTTTCAGAAATGATGTTCTTAACCACTGTGCAATAGTCAAAATTGCATTCTTCCAGAATGCATGTCAATCCCATACATTAGAGTGCATGTCAATGACAGAACGCTGTATTGATTTATTATAATTTCCATTATAGCTCTCAACTAGACACTTTGCTAGGTGCTTTACTTACATCATATAATTTAATCTAATCATTATAGTAACTAATCAAGGATTGCATTTTTATCCACATTTCCAGCTGAAGAAAGTAGAGGATGTTCAGTTACTCTCCAAAGTCACACAAATTAATAGTAGAGCCAGGATTATACTCCAGGCTTATTTGGCTCTGAAATTCAGGGTTCTTTCCCATTATAATGTGGTTTAATTTTTGACAAAGGACCTCCTTTTCCAGCAAATTGATGACTATATCATACCTCTTATGTCATGTCTTACCTCAGATAAATATCAATTTGTCAACTTCCTTCTTGTTTACATTGCCTTGCATTGGCATCCTTTGAATATTCTCCATGTACATTGTCTTATTTAATTACAGAATCAGAATTGAGCAGGTAGAGGCTTTGACAATTTTGAGTACCTAATGGGAAAGGTGCCAAGTGTTTCCTACACTCTGAATTCTTATTTAGCATTTCAATGCCATAATTACCTTTTCAAGAACAGAACCGCTGTACTGACTCATGTTTAATATGCTTTCTGAAGTGACCAATAGACCCCTTTATATAGTGCTCTTAGTTCAGACTTCCTACATGTTCTATTTATATAACTTGCTTTCAAAGTATCCTAAGAATAGTTTGTGCAGCCATTGCCTATACCTAATTATCTTATTTTAGAATTAAAGCATTTAACTGATATGTGATTAAGAAAAAAAATTTAAAATCTTTCCTTATTAGATTTATCCAAGATAATTTTTAATATAGATAAAATATAAAATAAGGGGATTTTTACATAAATTCTAATATTATTTCTCTATCCCTGCCAATGGGTACAACTTAAAAGTTGCACTCTTTTTTTCTATCTTGGTTGCAATCTTAATTCTGATGAGGTACCTTAAATACTTCTTAGAAGTACATGTGTGTATCTATGTTTATTTACTCTCATGTGTACAAATTAATGTAGTGAAACTCTAAGAAGCTGGAACAGTCTACACAACTTGCCAACTTCAGCCTCCTATGAATATCTTTAATGTATCTATTTGATAAACTGTCTTATTTTGTTGGAAAACAGCCTCCATGGGCTTTTTAGTTTTGGAACAATGAAGCAAGAGCTACACATTTTTCTTGAGGAAGATCCTCAATGTGGTGTAATCTAAACGTGATTGTTTTAGTCTGAGACAATATTCTGGATAGTCCTACAAATTAGGTCTCTACAGGCATTGATACCATGTTAGAAAAAGGCTGTTTTTCTCTCTATGGATTTAGACTGTCCTCTACTTGTACTTAGATGCTATTTTTATTCAAATAGTGAGCATCACAGAAATCATAAGCAGAGACTTAAGGTTCTATATAGACCTATAGGTATATTCCTGGCCTTTCACTGGAAGAAGTATGGAACAAGCCAGAGGACAGATCTCCACACTGACAGATCTGCTGGTGACCTGGAATTCCCATGGGATTGTGGGAAAGAATCCAAGGCCAGATCAGTTTATTCTGATAAGTTTTGGAGATTCCAGAGCAAGGCCATACTCATGTGGGTAGGGGTAAAATTTACTCTTAAGGGGATGAATTTACCTATCAACCTACCAATCATGTCTTTTCCATCTACATCCACCCCCACCGATGCCATCCAGTCTCATGGTATTAAGTAAAATACACACTGAAAACTTCTAAGTTTTTATCTTCGGTTCAAATCCCTTCCTTAAACTCTAGGTTCATAAATCCAATTGCCTACTCAAGATACCCACTTGGATATTCAGCATATCTCACATTCAACCTATGTTCAAAACCAACCTCTTTGTTTTCCCAAGCACACTTATTCATTCTTCAGTTTTATACCTCTCAGTTCCAGATAATTCTGTTCCTCCAGTTGTAAGTCAAAACTCTTGGACACATCTTCGATTCCTCTTTGTCTCATCCTTCACATCTGACACATCTCTCAATGCTACATTCAAAATATATCTTTCATCCGACGAATACTTAACACCCTGAATGCTACCACCCAAACCAATATACCAAAATCTCTCCTTTGGCTTATCACCATGGCCTCCTAACTGATCTCTCTGCTCTTTTGCCCTACTTCCCTGCAGGCAGTTCTCAACCCTGAAGCCTGACGCACCCCATTCAGATCGTGTTATTCTGTTCCATGCCCTTCACTCTCACTCAGAGCACCTCACAATTGCCTACAAGGTCCCTTATGATCTGATTCCCCTCACATCCCCGATGCCTGCCTCCAACCTGATCCAGCTGCATTTCTGACTTCATCCCCTAATATTTCCCCATGCTTCATGTCACAGTAGACATACTGGCTTCCTTGCTGTTCCTCACACATAGCAGAAATTCTCCCAGCTCGGGGCCTTTGCACCTGTTGGTCTTTGCACCAGGAATGCTCTTCCTCCTGACACCCACCTAGCTTGTTCTCTCAGATCTTTTTCCAGATCTTTCATCAACACCTCTTTCTCAGTGAGGGCTTCTCCAACCACCCTACTTTAAATCCTAATTTAAAATAAATTACATCAAAGACTTCATCCCTTTCCAAAGGGCATATTACCTTATAATAGCATCTGTATCTCTCCTTAAATATTTGTTCATCGTCCAACTTCTCCCACCAGAATATATAAGCACTATAAGGGCAGGAATTTGTAATTTTCCTTTTTCAACCACTGGCTTCCTTCAGACATAGCACATAATTGTTCAACAGATATTTGTTGAACAGATCATTGAATGACTCCTGGAAAAGAAGAATCTGGGATAGGAGATAGGTATTTCCTAGGTCATTTGGGGTGGGGGTGTGTGTGGGGCTGGTACCACTTTCAATGGTATTCCCACAGCAGTCCCAGTGTAGTGATAGGGCTGGGGGTGGGAGTGGGGTAAGGTAAGTCCTGAGAACATGCCAAGGGACACTTAGTGCTTTGAAGGGTGACCAGCTCTCTACGTGAAATTTCTGATCACACTGAGATGGAAAAGGAAAAGGCCTCTGTGCATCTGTTCTAACCAAAGAGTCTTCTGCCACAAACCATTGCAGAGAATTGGAAATTTTAGGCTTAGGTGAAACAACTTACTATGGGCACATTTTATTGGGGAAGCACACACTTCAGAGAGACTCAGAGGGCCTCCAGATTTTTTTTTATTGGTGAGAAGAGATTCTGAGAAATCAAGTGCGTGCAGGGGCTGGGCTTGGTCTCTGAGCACCGGGGAAAGGGAATAGCACAAACAGGCATGGGATAAATGTCAGTGGTCACCAAAGCTGAGTTACTCATACTTCACAGGAACAGCAAAGTTTCCCCAAACTCTGGGCTCTGGAGAGAGAAACCAGGAGAGAGAAAGAGAGATGGAGATAAAAGGTAAATAAACACTTTCTGACCTTTCATCCCCAGGCTTTCCCCAAGCAGGTGTTGTCTTCCTTACCTCCTGCCACACAATGTCGGCTCTGGGAGTAATGGAAGGTCCTAAAAAGCTGCATAGAGACTCCTCATCCCGTTACATCCTCAAAGGCCTGCCGCTGAGGTCATCTCTCTTTAGATGCTTGTCACCACTTCTCTACCCTTCCTCCCAGCTGATTCATCTTCGATCTAAGCAACTTCTCACCTAAACATCCCATTAAGTAATTTCGAACTTTGACAAAATGAGCTGACAACACCAATCTGAGAGAATTAGACTCAGCTGGTTTGGGAAGTGCTCAGACATGGGTGATCTTTAAAAGCCCTGAGGATGATTAATGTAGGCAGGTGAGAATCATCACCCTCCAGCCTCCTCACCTCCTAGCCTTACCTTAAACTTGATTTCCCCCTCCAAATACTGCTATCCTTTGAACTTCAAGTTCAGACTCTTTCTCAGAAATCCCAAATGCCTCAAGACAAGGGGTGTTACTTGCCTTATAACTGCTATATGTTGGATGAACTGTCTGCCATAACCCCTCCTCTGTGGAGATCCGGTTTCTGAGCCACTACAGCCTTTGCACTTCCTCATTAATATAATGTACCCATCCTTCCACTTATTTTTCATGCCACCTTCTGCCATCATCATGGGTACTTCTATGAACATGTAAACCATTCATCCGTCACCCTGGCTTCTTGATTCTTTGACCTTCACAAATTCCAGTTAACCCCTTCTTCCCTTCTCTTCAGCATGACTACACCTTGGGCTTTGTCATTATCTGCAAATGCTCCAACTCAGAAAGCATATGCACCAGTTCTCAACCTGGTCGGCATAATCTTCTGTCCTCCCAGCTCTCACCTACCATACTTCCAATCTCCACCTCATTTCGGAGCCAGCCCTTGAACTTCTCCAATTTTTCCTGTATTTCACCCTTGTAAATGTTTCACTTCCTTCCACATTCAGCCTAGTCTACTAGGCACATTATTAGTGACTTCACCATCCTTCTGAATCCCTTTCTGCTTGTTTGTGTTGCAGATTTTTTACCTCAATACCCTGGATTCATTGTCTTGCCACTTGAAAGAATGAAGGGGCAGACACAGAATGAGTAGCAAACACAAGTTTGTTAGAGCATAAGATTATAAAATAAGGAGGGAAGCTCTCTTTACAGAGAGGCGGCATTTGAAGGTGAATACCCACCAACTATAGGCAAGGGCCCTTGTTTTATAAAGTTCTGGTCACCCTCCCCTTCCTTCCTTCCCCCCCTTGTTCTTTCTCAGGTTTTAGCCTCATTGGTTGGATAACTCTAGGTGCTGGGTTGTCCGTTCCTGATTGGTTCATTTCCATTGTATGAGGGGTGGTCTGTGGCCATACCATTCCTTGTGGGTCATACGTTTTATGGTCTACCACCTATTTTTACTCAGGTCTTTTGTGAAATTCCTGAGGGAAACCAGAGGGGGAGTAGGTGTTGTCTGTCACATTCTTAAGAGGAACCTTAAGCCTAAGGGGGTTTGTTGTGGTCAGCCGCTCCCCGCATTGTTCCAAAATATATGTTTTTCCCTACCCAGGGACCTCAGGTCCTTATCTTTCTGTCTCTGCCTACTGAAGCCTATATTTTCCTATCCTATTTGGATGCAACCGCCAACTCCCAAACATGAATCAAGCCACCCACCCATATGACTACTCCATTCCCACCTCCAATGACATACACATAGAACATGATGTATCTGATCTTGTCACAAAAAGAATAAATATATTCCCAATACTTGCCAGTAGTATGTTCCATTAACTACACAATGTAAATATAATGTAATAAAAGCTTAAATAGAATGTGGACTGTCATTCAATTTTCACGTCAACTTTGAGAAGAAGTTGCAGTTGTTATTCCCATTTTACAGATGAGGAAAATGAAGCTTAGAGAGTTGAATAACGCCTGGGGTTACATACGTGTCGAGTGATGGAGCCTACATTCAAACCATCATCCGTTTGACTTTTGAGTCTTAGTTCCTAAGCTATTTCACAATGTCTTTCTCTATGCTATAGAGAGTTCTCAAAGGAGTCCAAATGAGACTGACATTTAAATTTCTTTTCCTAATTCAAGCATTTGTTTAAAACTATGAATTGGTTAGATGTTATATTTCTCATAAGGTAAGCTAATCAATATTTTCTATTTAAATGAAATGTACAATATTAGTAAAGGTAACTTATACTCTTCTAGCTTTGTGCCTTTTCCTATCTGATTGATCTCTGTCTGTAGACTCTAACTCGCCTACCTGAAGATCTCTCATTTAAATGCTTGCTTTTTTCAGAACTAGATAACAGTGTTTTGGAGTCTAAAGAAACCAGCCTTCCACAGCAAAGCCACATAGGTAGTAAATTCAGGTACAAGTAAAGAACAGAGAATGGCTTACATGTTTCCAAAATGAGTTCAGTGACCACTGCAATGAGTTCTATTCCCATGAGAATAGAAACATGTCTCTAGAATTACTCATATATTAGAATGGACAACTCCCCTTCTATGGGCTCCATCCATTTCTCAATGAGCTTCCCCACCATCTACCCTTACTCTTATGTCCATAGTCACTCTTTTCTGTGCCCTCTGAAGTGGCAGATGTGACAGTAATCACTGTGTCAGGCTGTGAGAAACTAGGAAACAAAGACAAGCTATGTAAAAAAGTATTTTGCTATTCTCCCCCTTTCCTTAGTGTTTAAAGCATGGGGATGTGTGGAAAGAATCTGGATTCTCAGCCCCATCCCATCATATATGTGACTTATGGGCTTGCCATTTCAGCTCTCTGAATTTTAATAGTCTTTCCTCTTCAAAATGGAAATAGAAGTATTCTACCTATGAGACTTTGGCCAGATTTTTTCCTTGAAATATCTTTAAGAGATATGATTAGGTATAAATAACAGAATACCATTCATACTTCAGAAAGAAGCCAATAAAAGTCCTGTAAACATTTCTACCTACAAAAAATAGTATTTTTTATAGCCTAACTACCATCTAATCCAAGTTGGTTTATTTATGAATTTTTGAGAAATTGAATTGGATTCAAAATTTCCAACTCACTCTCACCATATTCATTTACTTCTTCCTACTTTGACATTATTTTAAAATATTTTCTAAGGCAGTGAAAGATAAATGGTGATAACTCCTTTGGAGGTTAAATAATTGGTAAGAAAAACTGAGAGGACATAAAACAAAACCTTCAACCTTCAAATGAAGTGTTCTTTATAGTTACACAAGCTTGATTGTGCAGACGTATTCCTCAGATTTTACGTGTTATCAGTGCCAGCGACATATGGGTAGTCAGTAATTTCTGCCCACACCTTGTGAGCAGCTTCCTTCATAAATCCCCAAAGTTAATCATGACAAAAAGCAGTCTTGTCTATTCCCTTTAAAAGCCTGAAGCAATTTGTTCAGCAACCACACTGCTAATGTAGTGATAAAGGAAAGGAGCATTGAGGGCAACAAAAAAGGATCAAAAATGTGGAAGAATGTGTACAGAATTAAAGAGACTATGGTAAGGAATGACTGATCATGGATCATTTTATCTTATTACTCCGGAAATACATTGCTAGTTACAAGGAACTGAGATTTTAGGGGAACAAATCCTGATTCATTCCACTGTGATGAGTAATTTCTGACTCCAAATTCCCTCTTCGTTATTCACTCAATAATTGCAAAATGAATGAATTTAAGGCCTATATTCAGCAAAGTGCACACTGAATGAATGGTTAAAAACAATCAAGAAAAAATTAAGCAAGACACAGAAGCATCAATTTTTACTAGAGCAAGCTGCATTCAAATTAAAGAGAAAAAGTCAAGAGTCAGGGGTTCCTACATTCCAGACATATTTCTCCTTACCCCTGTTGTATAGGAGCAACCAATTTTCCCTCGATAGTCAGGAAAATTTGCCCCACCCAGGTCAGGAATCCCCTTCTTTATCTGTTGGTTCAATGTCATGAGATGCCCAAAGTAGTCAGATGACCATCTCAATTTCTAATTCAATGGAATTAAATCCCCTGGTGGAAGTTCCTCCCTTTGGAATTATAAACTCTAGCAAGCAGAGCCCAAAGTTCCATCGCATGGTTTCTGGATCCTGGCTATGGGAATCCCATATGGGAGAAATAATACCAAATCCTGGATGGTGATTTAGAACAGATGCCACATCCTGGAGGAGACTGCCACAGCCCCACAAGATATTGTGCCCTAGCCGGTGCCATAATTAAATCCTTGAAAGGCCATCCCACCATTCTATCAAGTTAGTTGTTCCAGGGCAATGATGGATATGGTGAATTCCATGAGCAGGAATCATTGCTGCATTTCATTTGTGGTAAAGTGATTTCCCTGGCATAAGAAATGATGTGTGAATGCCATGATGATGGATAAAGTGTCCTGTAAGTTCATACACGGTAGTTTTGGTAGAAGCATGGCCAGCAGCGAAAGCAATTTGGGAGGCAGTTTGAGTACTCAGCAAGGGTGATAATCAGGTTGGCCTTGGGGATAACCTTCCTTCCTGCCACCATGGCCTCTTTTCCCTGAGCTCAGTGATAAGTGACAGGAATGGCTAGGAAAGGAAGTTCACCAACAACCCCCAAATCATGTTATCCTATCTACCTGGTAATTAAAAGTCCCTTCTGCTGGAATCGCCCTTTGGTGAGCATAATGGGGCACAAATATCTTCATGCTGGATCTGTCTAGATACCTTTTCCCCCGAGCTCCTTGTCACCAATTTTCTAAACATGCACTTCCTCAGTCCCTGACTATCTAGCCAGTCTTGAGGACTGTGACATTAGCTACAGTCCAGAAATAGATGTATACCCATAACGGTGACCCTCTCTCCTTTTTTGAAAAATGAATAATTTTAATGTCTGCCCTTTACTGCTATCTTTCAGGGCCATCCTGGAGTAGGACTCGCATGCTGCAGCTATACTGATGATGCCTGCGTTTTTGCAAAACACACTCGTAAAATCAGATCGAATTTTTTTCTTTAACAATTGGTCAACGAGAATTCCCTACAAGACCATACATTGGAAAGGTTAAGAGAGAGGAAGGCAATGTACTCTGAATAGAGTCCACGGACATCTTTCCCACTTCCTTATGCACCTTGAGCTTTCAGGAACTACGTGAGCCTAATCTAGGACATATCCCTACCATTTGATAAAGAGTGCTGCTGTATGTCTCCTAATTTATAGGCCGGTGGGTCAAATAACACCAGTCCGTGATGGACAGCTCAAGTTACTTGGTAACTTGGTGGCCTGTGGTCCAGTGTTCAGTCTCTGCGAAAGCCTGGTAGCAGAGCAAAAGATGTTTCATGATAGGAGAGACTTTTCCCTCACAGAAAATGGCAACGCTTTGTTCCCACATTATAATCATCTCTGTAATTCCCTGAAGGATCCTGCCACAGATTCCACAGAGCATTCCTACCAACCACTGGCATTTTGAGTTGCATCTAATCTGCTGGAGGACCTGCTGAGCTGGAGGATTCCCTTGTAAGACAGCTCACTCACTTCCGTTCTTCACTGATTGGACCTCTGGAGACGGCTGCTTGAGAGGCTTCCCTCAGAGCAAATAAATCAACAGAGCGAGCAAGGATGAAACAGTGAGGCATTTTAATTTTTCTTAATGTTTATTTTTAAGAGAAAGAGAGACAGAGCGTGACAGGGGAGGGGCAGAGAGAGAGGGAGACAGAATCTGAAGCAGGCTCCAGGCTCCAAGCCGTGAGCACCGAGGCCAACGTGGGATTCGAAGTCACAAACCTGGAGATCATGACCTGAGTCGAAGTTGGACGCTTACCCGACTGAGCCACCCAGGAGCCCCAGCAGTGATGCATTTTATGACTTAGTTGTGTAGTTACACAACATCATTTCCAGCATTGTCTACTCAGCACCAAGGCACTAAGACTTGCCCTCACTCAAGGGAAGGTGAATTGGGCTTCACCTTTTGTCGGGAGGAGTTGAAATGTGCGTGAACTTGTTTTAAAACCACCACCACACCTTATTTATAATATTGAAAAATAAAAATCAGCAACCTTATACAGAAATCTTTCTATATTGTCTCTCATAAAATGCTTAGATAAAATTCCTGGAAATTAATTATGGATCAAATCATAACAATTTCTTTGAAGGTTCCTAATACACATTACCAAACACTCCTCCAATGAGTCTTCATTAAGCTGGATTTGTCCACACGAAATGAATGTGTCTGATTACTTCAATGCACATCAGCCAATGTCAACTTGGTAGTAAAAAACAAACAAACAAACAAACAAACAAAAAAACTCGGGGCGCCTGGGTGGCTCTGTTGGTTAAGCGTCAGACTTCAGCTCTGGTCATGATCTCCCAGTCTGTGAGTTGCAGCTCCGCGTCGGGCTCTGTGCTGACTGGTCAGAGCCTGGAGCCTGCTTCGGATTCTGGGTCTCCCTTTCTCTCTCTCTACCCCTCCTCCGCTCATGCTCTGTCTCTCTCTGTCTCAAAAGTAAATAAACATTTAAAAAAATTATTAAAAAAACCTCATGTAAACGTTTTTTTACTCTTTTATTATCCGTAAAAGTGTATTTTTTCCTATGGTGATTCATATTTTATATTCTTCTTGTATAAATTTTGTGTTGATAAGTGTTGCCAATTTGTCTATTAGGATGCTTTATATGTTGATTTGGAAAGTCTTGTTATATATAAGTTATTAATTCCTTACCTATCATGTTTACAAGTAATTTACCAACTTATCATTAATTTTATATTTTTCTTTAGGTACAGAAGTTTTTGATTTTGAATTATCAAATAAATCTATCACAGTCTTTGTAATTTCTTGCACAGCTTCCCTGTTGCCAAATAAAGTCATAATTTCGGCAAATGTTTTAAGGAAATCACCATTTCAATACAACTAACTTCTTTGTTGTTTATATTTAATACCTTTTCTTCAAGAGTTCAGATCTGGTTACATCATTTGCAGGGCCCTGTGCAAAATAAAAATGTGGAGCCCTTGGATAAAAAGAAGAAACACATGTGATTAAAGGTACTAAAATATAAAGCCAAAGCCTTTTCCTTTCTTTCATGGTGTTGCTCTTGTTAAGGTGCTTTCTATTTCCTGGCTAGTGTTATGCTAATTAAAGAACATTTAAAAATTATAAATATTAACACAAATTTGTCTTTATATGGTTCAATAGCAGTTTTAAATGCAAACATAAGGGCATTTAATTTGCACATTAAGTCACTTAAATTGCACAATTCATATCTATAGCTCACACAAGTATATGTCTTTTATTCTTATCAAAATGTCAGAGGTGATGATACCGAAGGCTAACTTAACTGTTTTTATTTTGCTTCTTTAATATATACACATTCCACAGACATTCTCTACCTTCAGCTTATTGATGAGTTAAAGAAGGACCGAAAGGTAAAGGAACAATGGTTTGCCCAGTGCTTGCCTTTTCCTCTGTGTTATCATTTCTTTTTAAGTGGTTGGCTCATACAAGGGATAACATGAGTAAGAAAAGTTATGATGGGTGGGGGGGTTCCTTGATTATTTGTTTTTAGAATACCACTGCATTCTTTCTATTTGAAGTAAGATCCTGTTCCAAAGGAAAACATGGCCTTCCTGGCCCATTGTTATCCCTGCCTACCCTATGTAACATGCTTAACTTGTATTCCCTTCCAGTCTTGCTAAAACTCTGCACATTGTGGTGCCACCAAGATGCTGTGCTCGCAGGGCATCCTGAAGGCTGCATGCAATGAAGTAGCAGGGAAAGGCAGATGTGCATATGGTAACTGCCTCCCCTACTCATGAACATGCTTCATTGTCCTGGGGGACTTCACTTACAAATCACAAGTTCAGAGATAAAATTATTACGAATTTAAAGACAGGAACAATGAGTGTTAAACCAAATATGAAGCCTTCGTAACATGGGACACAGAATACCAAAACTCATATGAGGAGAAATAGATAATCTTGACAGACCTACAGAGACTAAGAAAATAAAAATCAAACCAATAAGTAACAAACTTCCGAAACAGAAAACAGGTCCAGATGGTTTCACTGGCAAATTCTATCAAATATTTAAGGGGAAAATGAGACCACTACTCCAAAATTTCTTCCAGAAAACAGAAGAGGAAATACTTGCAAACTCATTCTATGAGGCCAGCATTAGCTTAATACCATAATCAGTCAAAGACATTACAAGAAAGGAAAACCAGAGACCCACATCTCTCTTAAACTTAGATGCCAACATTCTCAACAAAATATTAGCAAATCAACCCAACAGTGTATAAAAAGAATTAAACAACAAAACCAAGTGGTATTTCTTCTAGCATGCGAGGCTTATTCAACATTCAGGGTGAAAAAAAAAATCAATTATTAATGTAATCAAGGCACTGAAGAAAAAAATGTCATATGATCATATCAATAGCTTTTTTTAAATCATTTGGAAAAATCCAACACCCATTCATAATAAAAACTCAGCAGAGTAGGAATAGAAAGGAACTTCCTCAACTTGACAAAGAACCTCTACAAAAAACCTGCAGGTAACATCAAACTTAATAGTGAGAAACTAGATGCTTTTCCCCTAAGATTGGGAACCAGGCGAGGACATTCCTTCTTACCACTCATATTTAACATTGTATGGAATTCCTAACTAATGATATACAACAAGAAAAATAATAAATGACATACAGATTGGGCAAAAGGAAATAAAGTTTTGCTCACAGATGAAATGATGGTTTTTCTAGGAAATACCCAAAAATCAACAACAAAAAATCCTGGGACTAATCAGAGATTATAGCCAGGTTGCAGGACAGAAGATAATATACCAAAGCCAATCTATTTGCTATAAATCAAAAATGAACAAATGGAATTGGTATTACAAACACCCCACCATTTACCTTAATACACAAAAATAAAATACTTAGGTATAAATCTAACAGAATATGCATAAGAAGACTCTAAAACACTGATGAAACAAATTAAAAATAGAGAGATTTCATATTCATATATAAGAATACTCAATATTGTTAAGATGTCGGTTTTCCCCAACTTTATCTATAGATTCAATGCAATCTCAATCAAAATCCCATCAAGTTATTTTGTGGATATCAATAAAATAATTCTAAAACATATATGGAAAGGGAAAAGACACAGAAAGCCAACACAATTCTAAACTGGAACAAAGTCAGAGAACTGACAACTTCAAGACTTCTATAGTAAACAAGAGAGTATAGTATTAGCAAAAGAATAAGCAAATAGATCAATGGAAAAAAACAGAGAACCCAGAACTAAGTCCACATGAATATAGTTGAATCATTTTGACAAAAGAGCCAAGGCAATTCAATGGAGAAAGAATAGTCTTTTCAAAAACTGATGCTCAAATAACTAGACATCTACATGCCAAAAAGGTTTCTTTTTCATATAAACAGACTTTATACCCTTCACAAAAATTAACTCAATATGTATCATAGATGTAAATGTAAATGCAAAACTGTAAAACTTCTAGATGATAACACAGGACACAGAAGAAAATCTAGATGACCTTGGGCATAGACATGATTTTTTTAAGACTCAATCCATAAAATAAATAATTAATAAGTTAAACGTCATTAAAATTTAAGACTTCTGCTTTGTGAAAGACACTGTTAACAGAATGAAAAGACAAGCCATAAGCTGGGAGAAAATATTTGCAAACCACATATCTGATACAAGAATCTGTCCAAAATATATAGAGAACTTTTAAAACTCAATAATAAGAAAACAAACCACCCAATTAAAAAATAGCAAAAGGTCTGAACACAAACTTCAGCAAAGAAGTTATAGAAGTGGGAAATAAGCATAGGAAAAGATGCTCCACAGAATATGTCATCAAAACAACTTATTGAATGCTGTTCTACATACTTATTAGAATGGCTGAAATCCAAAACACTAATACCAAGTGCTGGTGAGAATATGAAGCCACAGGAGCTCTCATTCACTGCTGGAGGGAATGCAAAATGGTAGAGCCACTTTGAAAGATAATTTGGCAGTTTCCTACAAAGCTAAACATAGGCTTACCACATAATCTAGCAATCATGCTCCTAGGTATTTACCCCAGTGAGTTGAAAGCTTATGTAACACAAAACCCTGCACAGTTATGTTTATAAAAGCCCTATTCTATTCATAATTGCCAAGATATTTCAAGTAACCAAGAAATCATTCAAAAGGTGAATGGATTAACTGTGGTACTCCATACAATGGAATATTATTCAGTGATAAGAAGATGAGGGGAACCTGGGTGGCTCAGTTGGTTGAGCCTCTGAGTCTTGATTTTGGCTCAGGTCATTATCCCGGGGTCATGGGATTAAGCCCTGCATCAGGCTCCATGCTTAGCATGGAGCCTGCTTACGATTCTCTCTCTCTCTCTCTCTCTCTCTCTCTCTCTCCCCCTCTGCCCCTCTGCCCCTCTGCCCCTCTGCCCCTCTCCCCACTCACACTCTGTCTCTAACAAAAATTAAAAAATAAAAAAATAAAAGAAGATAAAAGAAGAAACAACCTTAAATACATATTGCTAAGTAAAAGGTGCCAGTTCCTAAAGGCTAGTACTGTACAATTCCAACTACGTGACATTCTAGAAAAGGCAAAACTATAGTCAGTTAAAAGATCGACAGTTACCAGGGACTTTGAAGGAAGAAGGAAGGGAGGGATGAATAAGTGGAGCATAGAAAATTTTTAGGGCAGCAAAAGTATTCTGCACAAGATTGTAACGGTGAATATATGGCATTATACATTTGTCAAAATCTATAGAACTATTCAAGATAAAGAGTGAGACTTTGGTACATGCACACAATGGAATATTACTCAGCCATCAAAAAGAATGAAACCATGCCATTTGCCACAACATGGATGCAACTAGAGTGTATTATGCTAAGCAAAATAACTCAATCAGAGAAAGATTTCATATGATTTAACTCATGTGGAATTTAAGAAACAAAACAGATGAACATATGGGAAAGGAGGAAAAAAGAGGAGAGAAGGAAGCAAACCACAAGAGACTCTTAACTATAGACAACAAACTGAGGGTTGAAGAAGGGAGGTGCTAAGAGGCCATTTGTTGTGATGAGCACTGGGTGTTGTATGTAAGTGATGAAATGTTGAATTCTACTCCCGAAACCAATATTGCACTGTATATTAACTAAAATTTAAATTAAAAAAAAAAGAGTGAACCTTAACATACCCTACGGACCTTAATTGATAATAACCTGCCAATATTAGTTAATCACTATACCAAACGTACCACACCAATGTGTGTTCTAATAGGGGAAACTGTAGACACAAAAGGCCTATAGGGGGCATATGGGAAATCTCTGCATACTTTTTCAGTAAACTTAAAAGTACTATAACAATAAAATCTATTAATAAAAAATAAAAAATACTCTATAAAGATGGTTCCTACTACTTATTTAGAACCCACAGAATTGCCAGGAGTATTATAGTTCATAATCATTGAAAGTTATCATTTAATCTTTGTGTCTGAGAATTATAATGTGTTTTCAGAGATCATCTTGTTTAGCTTCCTTACTCAGTAAATGTCTTCTCCAAGAACATATTACAAAATATAGAGAAAAATGTAATGCATAACAATAACAAAAAACCCTAAACAACAAAACAATGCAACAGATAATTCAGTGTAAACAGACCAGCATTGACATATAAATCAGAAACATATTTGGGTAGGCGTGCCTACGTTTGTATGGGGAAAAGGCAGAAATCATTTAGCTCAGGGCTAATGAGAAGTATTTGAGAATTTTGGTACCAATCCTTCTAACCTATTTTCAGGACTCTGAGAGCAGTCCACAGAACTTCGTAAACAAAAAGATTGCTAATGGTAGTAATCCTGGTCCTGGAATAAAAACTCGGCCCAAATCTCTCGGAGGCTTTCATTAAAGGAAGAATTCTACATAGCACTTCCAATCACTTTTTTTTTTTTTTTTAACACAGGCAGATCTTACATTGCGTATGCTCACATGGGATTCATATCTGGTATTTGTCCAAGGAGCCATGAGAAGAATCTAGGAAATTTGCCACCGTCTACAATATGGGATCAAATGAATTTTCTTTACCATCAAAGTTCCAAGAGACAATACAATTGAAAATATATATTGAAAATATAACAAAAATTGCTTTGCCAAGATCCATTTCTGCCTAAACATCATCTAAAGATGTTAAAATGGAGATTCCCCAGTTGATCCCAGAGTTTCACATTCAATAAATTTAGAAGAAATCCTGATCATGTGAAATAAAACCTAAAACAAAACTATTCTATCCTATCTGGAAAGCAATAAAAATCCTTCGGGGCCAGAGGGGACAACACTAGTCACTGGCTGATATTCAAATTAGATCCCTCTCTGATCTCCCTCAACCTTTCCTTACCTCCCCAGCTTCAGATCCGTCGTAACAAGACTGAGATGCAGGCAGAACGAGGTTATTTCTCACTTGACTTCTTGGTAAATATTCTCCCACAAACATGTCAGGTGAAAGGACTCCTAGGGAATTTGAAAATTTCCATTCCTTTGTCACCATTAAGGTAGCTCACTGCTTCTTCTGATTTCAAAAGAAGCAAGCCAGGGGTGCTTGGGTGGCTCAGTTGGTTAAGTGTCCGACCTCAGCTCAGGTCATGATCTCACGGTTTGTGAGTTCGAGCCCCTTGTTGGGCTCTGTGCTGACAGCTCAGAGCCTGGAGCCTGCTTCGGATTCTGTGTCTCCCTCCCTGTCTGCCCCTTCCCCACTCATGCTTTGTCTGTCTGTCTGTCTGTCTGTCTCTCTCTCTCTCTCAAAAATAAATAAGCATTAAAGAAAACTAAAAAAAGAAGCAAGCCAAAACAGAAATATTAATACTTTGTATTTTATTTTGCTCTCACTTTGTAAATCATCTACAGATATTTAACCACGGGACTTGATTCTCACGTCGACGGTTTGCAGATCACACATCCTTATATGCTCTGACAGCAATGTAACATGGGCAAGATGATGCAGGTGGTGTTATCTACACCCCTCTCCACCAGCCCAACATGTTTCCTCTTCTCTCCCAGCATGTGTGCACACTCGATGATTATGGTTTAAAACGTTCTTGTTCCCTGGAACCTTTGAGAATATATACGGACCTCAACCCTACCTATATTGAGCTTCATGATTCACAGTTTTGGTTCATAATAAAGTGCCTAAAACAGGGATGGTAGTATTTCCCTTCAATTGTTTATTTATAACACTTATCCTCTGTTGGCATTCATTTCATATTAACTCTTCCCACTTAAGAGAGAGGGAAGCCAAGAATTTAGATGAGCTGGTTCTGCCTCAGCAAAATCCTCGTTCAAACAAATTTCGACTAGAGATAATATTTGCTCATCGGACGACAAACACCTAAAAGAATATTTTATCTCCTGTGGAGGCGTACAGACAGGGCAGCCTCTATCTTGTTTTCATTTTCCTCTGGGCAGTTCACAATATTCAGTAAACAAAATGTCTGCCAGGGGGCAGCAGAATGTAATACTTTCCTTCCCTGGAGATTGTAGAGGATTTTCATGAATGCTACAAGCATATTATGATAATTAACTTGAAATTAAAGCCTCATGATTACCATGTTACGCTACATTTAGAAGTAAAGGTCTGCCTGTGGATTTCTTATTAAATCATATTAAGGACTTGAGTAAACTAAAACTATATGTTCAGTCATAAGAATGAAAGGGAAATCCTAAGAGATTGATGTTGCTTCAATCATTTGCTGCCTAATTCGGTCCTTCATAACTTCCCCAAGCTTCCTTGCTCTCTTGAGCCATTTGTGGACAGTCATATTGCTTTTTATAAGCAAAGTATGATAGTTTTAAAATTTAAAGGTACCTGGCTATGCTCTCAAAAAAATGTGACTCATCTTGAAAGAAGTTGGGAGTTGTTATTTTTGTTACTTATGACAGGAAAAGGAAATATTTCCATAATGAGCTGTAACAAAATTATTATCGCAAATTACTTCTGAGTATGACTTTATTATATATGAATTACAGAACTATACTGCAGACAAACAATTCAGGGGAAGAGAGAGGCATTGAGGGAAAGAGGGGCCATATTGAATCCCTCTGAAATCTTACTATAATTTCAAGTAATAGTTATTCAAAGTCCCTAGCAGGATGCTTTTAAGCCTGTCTGTGTATTGTCTTTTTTCAGCATGGACTTAAAAAAGGTACCTGGGCTAGTCCTTTAGGGAGCCCCAGTAGTTGAAGGTGATGTCCCAAATTTTATAAAGTGGGCCTTCAAACTTACCTCTTTTTAAGTAATTAGTGTTAATCTGTTTGAAATCCCTATTCATTTTGTTTACAATGTTCTGCTTTGAGTAATGCCCTTTAGTAAAGTGGCTTCTAGGGACTTTTGATTAGAGAGCCTCCATCAAAATAAAGTAATCTTTAAAAGCCATAAAACCACAAAGACAGAACGAAAAGGAGAACAACCTAAACAGAACTCTGGAAGCACAAAAGCAGACAGATATGGGGTAGCTGCTTAGAAAACTTGAGAAACATGAATTCTAAGCTTCCGTGGTAGAAACTGTGTAGTAATTTACCTGAAATAACTACAGAACGTCCAAACGGTTCAGAAATTGATGGCTGTGAAGGTAATGGTGTGGTAGAGAAGCAGATCGTTCATTCAGTGAATGGATTCAAATACCATTTTAAGGAGCAGCTAGACTCTCAGGTCCCCACCCTTATGCTGCATATCTAGGTGACCTGCTCTGCCTCACCTCAACAGAAAATTGGAGACGGAATCTTTGGAGAGACATAACACAGAGGTCCCATTAAACGAGAGATGTTTCTGTATTCTATTGGCACATAACAAATCTCTTCCCCAAATGTAGTGACATGAAATAATCATCTAGTATTATACCTATCATTCTACATATGGGCTGACTAGCCTCAGTTGGACAATTCTCACTGGGGCTCCCCAATATAGTTATGGACAGATGGTGGCTGGGCTGGAGTCTCCAAAGGCTTGAATGAGTTGGCTGTCCAAGATGAAGTGTTCATTCACATGCCTGGCTCTTCAGCTGGGATGACCGGAACAGCCAGCAAATGACCAGATGCTATTCTTTACACATAGCCTTTCCATGTAGCCAGCTTGCCTTCATCACAGCTTGGCAGTCTCTGGTTAGTTGAAATTCATCCATGGAGGTTGGCTTCTTCTAAAACAAGCCTTCTGAGAAACCCAAGAGGAGGTACAAAGACTCCATGATATAGAGTTTGGAAGTCAGGCAGCATCACTTCTGCCACATTATGTTGGTCATAATCACAAGGCCTGTCCAGAATCAGGACAAGTGTACTATCTAAAAATGTGAGTACCAGGGGGTATCGTTCACCCGGGGGGCAGAGGCATCTTTAGGTACTAGATGACACAAGAGAACAGACACTAGATACAGCTGAGCTGTGGAAGACACTAAAACAGAGAAACGAAATGAAATATTAAACTTTTGCTCCCTTTCTTCATTGAACCCTCAGAATGTCTCAGACCACCTGAGACTGAAGTGCACCAATTAACAAGCCCAGAACACATACACAGGGCATCAGTTCAGCTTTTTGTTCCCTAATCCTAAATATGAGGAAATGGTCGAGGAGTAACGAAAAGAGAATATACCAAGACAAAGAAAGAGATGAAAAGAAAGTGAATAAACAAACAACGTGGGTAAAGTAAACTCCAAATCATATGTTTAATATTATCAGAGAGAATACAAAATACATTACAATCTTGACAGAAAAGCAGTATAATATTAAAAAGTAATATTCAGAGAATTAAAAAGGACTCTTGGAAATCATACACAAAGAAGTAGGCAATGCGTGGATGGATAGGGCATTGTGAGTTTGTATATGATAGAAAAATATACACAAATAAAAAGGAAGATATGGACTAGGATACAGAAAAGAGGAGAAAAGTTAATATAATTAGAGGATCATTTCACAAGTTCTATGATCCAAATAACAAATATTCCAGAGAGAACAGAACAAAAGACAGATAGGAAAATTTTCCAAGAAAAAAACTCGAGAAAATTTCCTAGAACTGAAAGAATTGAATTTCTAGTTCAAAGGAGCTGTTATGGGCTGAATGGTGTCCCTCTAAAAAAACATCGAAGTCCTACCCCTCAGAATATGACCTTATTTAGAAATCTAGTTTTGACAGATGTAATCACATTAAGATGACATCACTAGGGTGGGCCCTCGTCCATTGTGACTGGTGTCTTTACAGAAAGGAGAAATCTGGACACAAAAATAGATGCACACAGGGAGAAGGCCATTTCAAGATGAAGACAGAAATTTGGATGAATCATCTACAAGCCGAGGAATGCCAAAGACTGCCAATAAACCTCCAGACGCTGAGAGACATGGAAGAGATTCTCCCCCACAGCCCTCAGAAGGAACCAACCTTGCCAACATCTTGATCTCAGACTTTTAGCCTCCAAAGCTGTGAAACAACAAATTTCTGTTGTTTAAGCCCCACACTTTGTAGTGCTTTGTTATGGCAGACCCACAAAATGAATACAGGGCCCCACTGAGTATATAGATAAAGCTCAATCCACAGCAAAGCATATGGCTGGGTTCGTGGGAACTTGAGTGAGGATAGAAAGAAGATTCTAAAAGCTTCTGGGCAGAGGGACGTAGGAGACTAAACTGTCAATGAAGTGTTAGGGTAGAATAAAGACATGAAATTTCAAACATGTCAAGCATCTATGGGGTGACAAAGACCACCGAGATGATGGTGCAGAAAAATGAAAGGGAGATGTGGTGTTTGGGAAAAAAGAACCCAGGGTAAGAGACAAATGGAGGGTGTTCCTAAGATGGTTGTAAGAGGATTTTCAGGCTGAGGACGGTGTAGTGGCTTCAGAGAGCAACCAGATTGGTTTAGAGCATGTCAGGTGACGCTAAACAAGGAAAGAGACAGAGAATATCTGATTGCTTTGAGAAATTTTATATTTAGGACAGAGGGTAGTGAACGCATGAATAATCATTTGTGGAAAAACAAAACTCCGACGAAATAGCAAAAAGTTGTGTAAGAAAGAAAATGAAATCATCCTAAATCATCATGGGATTTTCATAGCCATGTCGACATAAACACTGAATATTAATTTAAATAAAAATTATAACTCTAATTAGAGGGGAATTTTTCATTGTGTGGGGTGAAAGGTAGAGGTGAAAGAATACTAAATATTTATCTTTTGTAGTGAAAAGTCGGTAGATAAAGCCTAACACTAAAAAATAGAACTATAAACATAATATTCATAGGTATGAAGTAATTACCCTCCAAAAGTGGAAAACAGTTGCCTTTAGGGAATGAGAATGGAGGAGTAAGTGGGATACTGCTATTTTTTTTTTTTTTTGAAGGAGAGAGAGACACACACACAGCATGAGTGGGGGAGGGGCAGAGAGAGAGAGGGAGACACAGAGTCCAAAGCATGTGCAGATGTGCAGGCTCTGGGCTGTCAGCACAGAGCCTGAAGTGGGGCTTGAACTCATGGACCACGAGATCATGACCTGAGCTAAAGTCGGAAGCTTAACGGACTGAGCCACACAGGTGCCCCACCTTGCAGAACTATTCTACCATTTAAATATCTTGCATATACAACTTTGAAGGAACTAAAAATTAGTGAGAGAGAACCACTTCTGAGCAATTCTATATGTGAAGCGTAAAAGTAAGTCTATGGGCACTTACTCTAGATTCTCAAAGTGTAATGTGCCCAGGAATCATCTGGTATCTTGTTTAGAACACAGGGCTGGACATTAAAAAAGAGGGAGGTCATGCCATTTGCAACAACGTGGATGGAACTAGAAGGTATCATGCTAGGTGAAATGAGTCAGTCAGAGAAAGACAGATACCACATGATTTCCCTCATATACAGTATTTACGAAACAAAACAAATGAACGAAGTAAAAAGAGAGAGAAACCAAAAAACGAACCCTTAACGGTAGAGAACAAACAGACCGTTACCAGAGGGGATATGGGTTGGGGGATGGGTAAATTAGGTGGAGGGGTTAACAGTTATACGAATAGTGACGAGCACTGAGTAATGTATAGAATTGTTGAATCACTATTCTGTACACCTGAAACTAACATAACACTGTACATGAATTACACTTGAATTGAAAACAACAACAGCCAACACAGGGCTGGAGTAGGACCTGCCATGCACTGACCAGAAGCTCTCAGGCAGTTTCAATCCTGCTGGTCCACAGACCACATTTTGAGTAGCAGGGTTCTGAGGCAGTATTTCCAACGCGGGTTACGTATTCTATTCACCCAAATGGCTTTAAAAAGATATATATATATTTTTTTAATGTTTGTTTTTGAGAGAGAGACAGAGCACGAGTAGGGGAGGGGCAAGGAGAGGGAGACACAGCATCCAATGCAGGCTCCCGGCTCTGAGCTCAGCACAGCGCTGGATGGGGCCTTGAACTCACAGACCTCGAGATGGCACCCGGAGCTGAAGTTTGACACTTCAGCTTCCTGACGGAGCCACCCAAGCGCTCCAATACACAAAGGGCTTTTTAAACAGTGCAGATGGCTAGAGACTATTAAATTATCTCACTGACCCCAAATTGCTTTCAGCCTAGAGTTCAGCTCTCTTAGAATGACACACTGGCTCCCTGGTACGTATGTCGTGCCCTGCTCTGCTGCCCTTGCCCCATCTCTACCCACAACCCCAGTGCCTGCGTCACCCAGGCAGCCCAGAGAGCCTGCTCTATAAATGAGCCGAAGGGGCCTCTGTGTGCTCCTAGGTTGTTTACTTTCTTCCCGGCAGACTGAGATCTGTTAGCTCAGAAGCCGGCTGGTGCCAAACTCGAATTTTTTATACATCCATTTATTTTAAAAATAGCCCAAACAAGCAGATTTTGAGCCATTTACAGCCTGCCTGCTTTGCATACCTCCAAACCTCACCTCAGGTCTGCTGGCAATAAATAAGATACGCCCTGGGCCATCAAGATCCCCTGCTGCCTATGCTCTCTGGAGCTTTCTGCCCTGCTCTCCTTCTCCAGCCCCTCCCCCACAGCAAGTCGCCTTGCCCTTCTCTTGCCCATCGGCCTAGCGCCCCCCCCCCCGCCCCCCGCCAAAGCCTTCGGACAGACTTCTGTGAAGGATTTTGTCCTGAATGTGACTCTGTCATTGTTTTGCCCATAAAGTTGTATGCACTACTGCGACCTCATGGTCATATCTTTTCCCTTAATGAGCCCCCAAATCTCTCACTCACCCAACCGGAAGACTTTAAACACCCTGTAATCCATTCGGTTTTAATTGGCTAATTCTTCTTTACCCTTTTAAACTCCTGTTCGGGGCCACATCTTCCAGGAAGCAGTCTTCGGCCTACAAAATGGAGAATGAATTCGTTCCCTGCCTTCCAACCCTCCACATGGAACCTGATCACAAGTCAGAAGTTCCAAGAGTTATATTTACCTTTGCTGACCTCTAAAATACGGGGAAAACCTCCCTTTCCCTACAGAAAAAAAATGGGTTCTGGGTTTTTACTCAGTTGGCCAATGTTAATGGAACAACAAAGATGCACCAACTATATAGTCTTGGGAAGAGATTTTCAATGGTGAGAAAATGACGTGGTTTCTCCTCTTGTGATGTTAAAAGTCTACTGAAGGCGGCAGGCATTCATGAGTCACATGAACAAGTGCAGTCGGGAGAAACACTCTGGAAGGAGGTGCTCAGAAGAGATTATAGACCAGTTTCCGGCCAGCAGTACAAAACACAACACAGCCAAAAAAAATTCTAATTTCAGCCGTTCTTCAAGTTAGGATCCCCTCAGACTGCTCCTCTCTTTCCAGACTATGCCTTTGGCTGTCCAAGCAAAATCCTTATGCCTGGCCTGTGCCTTACAGGGAAGTGCTCCAGGGCTTTGAAAATTTCTTTATAAATTGTATCGAACTCAGAGGGACTTGGAAAGACAGCTCGCACCACTGCAGGTGCTGTCTTGGTCAAACCCAGTAGGGGGATAAAGTTACCATGTATCAGGCACACATCCTGGTAAAGATTGCGAGCTTTCTTTCCTTCATTTCAATTTTTTTTTCCTGCCTGTAAATATTACACATTATAGAATATTTTGAAAATACCATTAAATTTCAAGAAAATAACATGACCATTAACATAACATGACCAGGAGCGTGACTGATATTTTGCTGTATTTCCTCTCCTTCCTTGTTTCTATGCTCTGTGTCGGGAGAGAATATACAGCTGTTGTCCCAGCTCGAAGTCTATTCCAGCCATCATCTTCTCCCTGGACATCTAAATCCCCTACAGGTTTCCAGATTTCCCATCCGTTAGGGAACTCTCTGCAGGTAGCAGTTGTATGGAGGCAGATGCCCAGAGGCACGAAGCCGGTAGTGGTGAAATTCCTGAATTAGCAACAACAGGACTATTTGGCTTGGAGTCTGTGTCTACACTTGCCTGGTACTTGCAAACGAAAGCTCTATTTTCCTCCCCAGGGATGGAGGTCTTTCAGTTCCTTCCTCCCATCTGCTTGTTCTCTCAGGCTGCCTCTTCCTCTTTGCAGCTCGAAGTCTTTCAGGGAGTAGACAAACCTGGTCCTCAAACAAGCCTGTGAATATTTTTATGCAGCGCGTCATTAGCTTGCAACTTCTGTCTTTGAGATTTACAGTCTTTAGAGCTGTTTCTGATGTGGGTGATCTATGCCTACCATGCAAACGGGCTTGGAGAAAGGCCTCCTGGCTTGAGAATGAGAGAATTCTAGGATCTAGGAAGGAGAGGAAGATGCAAAAGAATTACAGCCTAATGCAGATTAATAATCCTGCCACACTCATACGCACCTTCTATTGTCTGTAATCATAAAGCATAGTCAGTTTTGTGTCTTGATTTCTTTTACTAAATACTACGTTATAAACATTCTGTCCAAGTCATGAACTATTCTTCGAGGACTCCGTGCTACAATATTCACCGTAGAATCGCCCATCTTCTGGTCTGCCAGCTGCTCAGCTGCTTGCCAGGTGGTAATTTCACGTAGTGATAGAAAGCTCAGGATCTGGATCCACACTGCCTAGGCAGGAGCCCCAGGTCTCCTACCCACCACCTCTGTGACCTTGGAAAATTGACCTAACCCCTCAGGGCTTTCGCTATAAATTGGAATATCGATATTATCTATCTCCAAAAATTATAAGGAAGTTTCAAAGTTAATATATGAAAATAGCTAAAAATAACAGACGATACATGTAGCTGTTGTTGCTGAAGTTATTTGACCTTTGAATTGTTTCTAATGTTTCATTTTTATAAACAACTATGACTGTGTATGTGTATATCTCTCTTTTTTTTTAACTTTTTAGACATAATTGTAGAAGTTGTATTAACAGACTATGAATTTTTAAAGGCTCTGGATTTATTTTGCCAAATCATTTATCGGTAAGATTATATAATTTCACACCCACAGAGCAGTTAAATATTCTCCCTTCAATAAGTTCTCCAGTCAAGGAGAGTAGTCTTTTTAAAAACAGAGTGGATCAAGTCACTCCCTGAATCTTTAGCCTGGCTTTGGGGGAGGGGGGGGGTCTGTATTGAGTTCCCCACCTACCTCTCCCCTTCCCCTGCAGCTACTCTCCTGCTGGTCCACTGTAGGCCAGCCACACAGGCTTCCTTTCCATTTCTAAACAAGCCAACTCTCTTCTAATTTCTAGACCGCAGATCCTTTAAACATTCCATCCCCTCTGCCTGGAATGTCTTCCTGCCCCCGTTATTCTCCCAACCTTGTCTAGTTAACTGTTGGTCCTACACACACACTCCAACATCAGAACATGGTATTCCTCCATTTATATACTCTCATGGCATTGTCTTTTGCGTCAACACACTTAATGCACTTAATGTACTTAGTTGACTAATTATGTAAGGATATCTAGAATGTTCTGGCTTGTCTCTAAGCTCATGAAACAGGAGTTGTGACTGGCTTCACGATGATCGATGGTCGCTGTATCCAGGTTGTCTCTTACAAGAACAAAGTAAATACCAAAAAAATACTTGTTGAATGAATGAAAGAGGAGAGGGAAGGAGACCCATATGGCTGGATCCTGTTTTCCTTCTTGTAATACTTGTCTTTAAAATTTCCACGCACTTACTAAAGCATATTTTGTACCTTTCTCCCCTAATACCCCATCAGAATACCCCATCTGAATACCCCATCAGAAACACCAGTTCTTCACTCATTAACTCGAGTCATATCCTCCCCACTGTTTAGGCTAAAGTCTCCTCTGAGAAGCTCTAGCCTGAGTCCTAGAGGCAGACTTGAGGTGAGCTGTGACACCATGATAAAACAGTGGGGTTAACCTAGAGAGATTAACCTAGCCCTTTCCCCTGCTTCTTTCCCCCCTACTCAGCTCAGTCGTCACTGTGGCCAGCCCAGAAAGCATTTATCATGAGAGAGAACAAAATAAACAAACAGGAACGTGGATGAAACAAGAATGGCAACTTCTATAATAAAACAAAGTTAACATTATAAAATAAATAAGAGAACAAGGAAGTAGTACCATTTTTTGAAGGAACATTTGAAAATCAAGAGAGGTGCATCTGGATGGCTCAGTCAGTTAAGTGTCTGACTCTTGATTTCAGCTCAGGTCATGATCTAACGGTTCGTGAGATGGAGCCTTGTGTGGGGCTATGAGCCAACAGCACAGAGCCTATTTGGGATTCCCTCTCTCTCTCTCTCTCTCTCTCTCTCTCCTTCAAAATAAATAAACATTTTTTTAAAAAAAGATAAGTTTAAGAAAATCTATTTGAAAACAGAAATACAGACAAAATGTAGAAAAATAGGAAACAAGAGAAATTGGGGATCAATCTAAAATGAGCAGCATTTAAATGATAAATGTTCCTTAAAAATATAAAGAATAATTTTTTTAAAAAAGGAAACCCACACAGAGAAAATTACTACTGCTGCTAATAATAATAATAATAACTATTATTATGATAAAGTCAGCCTAAAATATTTTCTAGGAATTCAGGAGCTGAAGAGTGAACTCTCCCATATGGGGGAATAACCCAAAAAAGGAGATATGAGATCCTAGAAATAGGGAATTTAATACAGTAGAGAGAAGAAAGTTCCACAATAATAGCTGGGCAGAGAGATTCAGAGAACAACCAGACCAGACTAGAATGGGGAGAAATGCCAGTGTATACAACCTGGTATTGTGCCTGGCAATACCAAAAGGAATTTCATATGTCTTTCAGAGAGACTTAGAATAAATACATGGCAGTATATTTCATCAAATCTAAGATATCCCAGACTCTAAAATGTACCATCATTTCATATAGTACTAAGAAGGAAATGGTTGACCAATTAAGTATGACTGTGTTTTATTTTATATGTATCAAAATTTAGACTTAGGTAGACATGAATTTATAGCACACTGATTATATATAAAGAAGAAATACAAAGTAAATTGAGCAAGGTATTTCTAAACTTTCATTTTTGGAGTTCTGATTTTAGATATGTAGATATATAAGACAAAAAGGGCATGTCTTAGATTCTATAAACTATAGTAGGAGCAAAATAACAAAGCAAATGCGAGAACAATGAAAATAATATTTTCAAGATAGGAAATGCAATAATAGAACATCATGCAGCTCTAATGTAATATTTATATGGTGATTGTCATTTAGAATGACAATGAAACATAAGAAGTATATAAAATAAAACTGGGTAGGGTGAAATAGGTGAAGGGGATTAAGTGGTACAAAGTCCTCACAGGGATGAAAAGTACAGCATAGGGAATAAAGTCAATAATATCGTAAAAATGTTCTATGGTGACAGATGTGGCGGTGGCTACGTTTATCGCGGTGAGCACTTGGCAATATACAGGATTATGGAATCACTGTATTGCACACCTGAAACTACTATAACATTATATGTCAGCTATCCTTCACTAATCAAAATTAAAGGAAAAAAACCAAACAATAACTAAATAAAACTGGATGCTGTTTAAACATCTGTGATATTGTGTTACCTTACCAAACTTGAAGAATAATAAAATGACTTATAATATTATGTAACAGAATGACGCAATCAAGCAAATGAAATGACCTGAATGTAGGGGCATGGAGGGACAAGGATTCAGACCCAGATTAAACTTAAAAATTTAAGTAATGAGTTACGAGAATCCCAGCACATGGACCAGAAAATCAACTCTTTTTTTTTAAGGGCTTACTTAAAAAAATAATAACTGTAGGCATTGCCCTGGGTCACCATGATCCACTGAGATGGGAAAGAAGTAAGTGTCTCCTTAGTGTAAACCATCTTTAACTCTTGGAAGCTTAGGGTAAAGTGTAAAATATTAAATTTAGCCCATAGCAATATGTCAGTACCTTTGGTTTAATTTGGTATTTAAGAATTTGACATTCCGAGATGAGTGAATCCAATGGATGAATACTAACATTCTGGAATATTTGATTGTGTCTTTTTTAGATGGAAAGTACAAGAAAATTTTAGAAAATATATCAGCCATGCTGAATGCTTATGATAACTGGGGAATCGCCATATTTATAAATTTTCTTTGCTAGATTTATTAGGATTAAATTCTTCATTTGGGGTATTAGTTGGCAAAATACAATACTTAAAAATATTAAATAGGAAATAAAGTTTGAAGCTCTTTACAGCATTTTATTGAACTAAATTTGTAAAAGGGACCAAACATTAATAAAAGTCCCCTTATAGGGGTGCCTGGATGGCTCAGTCGGTTAAGCATACCACTTTGGTTTAGGTCACAATCTCATGGTTGGAGCCACGCGTAAGGCTCTGTGCTGACAACTCAGAGCCTGGAGCCTGCTTCAGATTCTGTCTCCCTCTCTCTCTGCTCCTCCCCTGCTTACACTCTTTCTCTCTCTCTGTCTCTCTCTCAAAAATAAATAAAACATTAAAAATAATAAATAAATAAATAATAAATAAAAGGTCCCTTATAAATGACTACTAATATCAACAGGCTAATAAAAATGTATAAGTTTTTTAAAAACTTAAAGTAAAAACGTTAAAACATTATAACATTAGGGAGTTAGATCAGTGTTTGAAACCCCAGATAAATAAAAATATTGTTTTAAGTATACCCAAAATGCCCACTCATAGTCTCGATACTGTAAACATTGCAATATTGACTTAACCTCAAATTGCAGAATGACTACATTTGGAAAATGGGAAAAAGCGAAGTTATGTGTAGGTGGGGACATGGTGTTAAGAGGGCTAATTGTCTCTTTTTCAGGCGGATTCAATAAAACGCCTGAGGTTGGAAAATAAATAACAACATGAGCATATTAATTAGAAATACAGCACAAAGAAGCAGTTCAAAGAGGCGGAAGTGGTGGCCTCCAGAAAGGCTGACTTCTGGGTGGGCAGAAACAAGGCAGGCAAACCACTGTTTTTCATAAACTTGTTTTTTTAAAAAGAACAACTATGAATATGTATTACTTTGGTAAAAATACAAGCTAAGTTTTACAAAGAAACACGAGAAAGTCACTTAGTTTTGAATTCTAAGTACATTGCAATTTTCATCTATTTTGGTCATCCTCTAACACCCAAATCCAGTTCTCTTGAAGTCTTCATTCTCTTTCCTACTGCCTCACCCAGGATTGTTCCTGCCCTCCCCCTTCTGTGTAACTCTCACCAAACGCCCAAAGCTCACACAGGCGTCTATCAAGGGGCCAAATACAAGAAAGGACTTCACTAGTGAAGAGTCCATAAACATTTGATGCATCCCGAGGTGGCTTCCCCATCCACAGGGCTTCAGGATTCACCATCCAGCCATTCGTGCCCTGAAGCCTTCACATAATCGCAACTACACTTCCCAAGCTAACGCGAGATTTTGACAAATTAATAGAAAAGTTGATCTGCCTTGGTACTCAAATCAATACACCCTTGGAAATCAACATGCTTAAGCCTTCTGCTTGGGCTGCTTAACTCCTTTCTCAGAACCTATTTACCTGTTAATTCAAGTAAACATTTTTTTTTAATTTAAAAAAGCAGTACTTATTCACATCCCCATATGTTTTTGTTTTTGTTTTTTTTTTGTTTTTTTTTTTCCTCAATATAGTTACTAAAACATTCATTAAGCAGTTAGCTGGGATCATAGATTTAAGGTATTACCCAGTCATCATGGGTTGTGTTTTTCTTTAGCATCGGTCAGTTCCGCAGGTGAAGGGCAGTGGAGGCAAGACTGGATTTAACTGGAATTCGATTGAGCTAAGGAAGTAGGATACAGTGAGAGGCAAGGAGGGCATGTGCAAGGAACAATGAATAGTAATAAGATCATGGTTCCTTCCTTCATGGATGTGACAGTCTGGTAGACGATATACATATTAAAATAAATCACACATTAAACAAAGCAAACAAATGCATACTAATTAATTACAAACTACAATGAATGCTATGAAGGACAAAATTCAGTATTTTACTTGAGTACTTAACACAAAAAATGCAATTAAATAATGGAAACAAGAGAGTACTGGAAGCTTCCTAAAGAAGTGATACCTGTTCTAAGATCTGCATTAGAAGGAGTTAACCAGGAAACTGGAGGAAAGGAGGAGGAAAGAAAGGAGGACAGCATGCTAGGCAAAGGAACTTTCTAGAACAGAAGATTTTCAATGCCTTAGGTATCATTTTCAACCCCCTTCCATTGGTAAAAATACCCAGTTAGATGGAGTCTTGCAAAACAGTAAATTTCATACACAGCCTGGCACAAGGTCGTCTTTGTAAGGATTGTGGGGACACATTTTTGGCTTTGTTCTTTGAAGCCATGCTATTGATGGTAAAAGCACAGAGTTGAAGCCAGACTAGCTGGATTCAAATCCCAGATTGCTACTATTAACAAGGGGAGGTCAACTAGCCTCCTGTGCCTTAATTTCTTTTTTGGTGAAATGGGACTAGGAACAGAAGACCCTCGTACAGATTAAATCAGTTAAAGTATGTAAAGGCACTTAGAAGAGTGTTAGGTATATCGAGATACAGTAAGTACTATAGGAATGTTAGGTTATTATCAGGAATAGTTGTCCTTCTGCTAAGAATTTAATGTTCTTGGGGTGCCTGGGTGGTTCAGTTGGTTCGGCTCAGGTCATGATCTCATTGTTTGTGGGTTCAAGCCCCACGTCAGGCTATGTGCTGACAGCCCAGAGCCTGGAGCCTGCTTTGGATTCTCTCTCTCTCTCCCTCCCCCTTCCCCATTCACACTCTAATTCTCTCTCTCTCTCTCTCAAATAAAAATTTAAAAAAATAATTTAATGTTCTTATCCTATATACACTACGGATTATGTTATAGGTCAGATGTATCTTGTATTTAAAGACAGAGAGCTCAGAACTGGTGTGCTTTGACCTTTTGGCATAGCATGGGTGTGTACCCATATTTTGGCCAGCATTTAGACTTTTTTTGTTGTTACTATGTTGAGTATACCTACTGTCATGGAAATTTTTATCAAATATAATGTTGTTCTGAGCAATTTTTTTAATAATGCACAAAGTAGGATTCATCTGCTGCAATAAGATGAGAGCAGCATAAAGAAAAAGTAAGCTGGAACCAAAAGGAAGACATTCACAGAATAGGCAAGACCTGTGCCTCATGATTTCATGGGAGAATAAGGCATAAGCAGTAAGCAGCTCTATTTAAACAATGACTGTGCTTAAGGGCAGTCAAGTTCTCTATGATTGTTCTCATAAAAATGGGAGATACAATTATACTGGGGCAGTGTTTGTGATATAATTATTGGTGACATGATTAGTCTTGTTTTGATTCTTTTAATCCCCTCCAGAATGGCACCAAAGTTAGAGCATTCAAAAGTATGATTTAAACCCAGAGTTTAAGAATCACTGACTTGGAACTCAAAGTATGGTGCATAGGACCTCATTAGCGTGCATTTTTCTGTTGGCTTAATTTCTCAATACACTTTATGCCCCTATCAATTTATGTCTTTCTTGTATTAGTCTCAGTTTCAGCTTAGTTATTTTGCTATTTTTATGTAGTTTTATAAATCATCTTGTGGTAGGTGTAATAAGGATCCCCAAAGATGCCCACGTTCTAATTCCTGGAATCCATGAATATGTTATGTTACATGGCAAGGCGGGTTTAAGGTTGTAGATAGAATTAAGCAGCTTATTCCCCGAATAACTATCCCTGAGATACTCCTACTGCCCATCCAGGCACTGACATTTTCCTATTCCATTATTCAAACTAGAAATGATCTCTAACTTGGAACAATGAAAAGCATATTTTGCTTTCATTGCTTCAGCATATTCTTCTGTATGTACGTGCCTGAAGAACTCATTGCTTCCTTCAGTATTAATAGACACTTGCTTAACGCCTTTAACACACTCTGCCATCTGCGTGGCTTCCTGTTCATTGTCTTAAGAATGAGAAAAAAATTATGCCAAAACTAAGGAAAATATAAAGAAATCAGATTTGACCTTCAAACTGATGCACTTTCAAAGATGTTTTTATTCAGGAAGGTAAAGAGTATGCACAGGCATTTGCTTGGAGCCTACATTCTGGTATGGTTCTGGAGTGTGGGTGGCATTAGCTCTCATGAGCCAAACTTATTCTCTAGGAAACAGAGATCCTCTGATTTGAGAAGCCCTGAGCTGGCATATTTCACCGGCTTTAAATTCAGCATAAAAACGCAGCAAGAAAAATGTTAAAGGACACCTCTATGGAAAATGCTAGAATCAACTCATGGAACAGAACACTATGTTCATCTGAGTCTCTGGTAAGACACATCCTCCTGGGTGTTTCAAAAACTTTTAGGCATAAGAAGAGAGGTTTGCCACTGGTTCAGGTCTGCTTAATATAGTTTGCCATGTCAAAGACAGATTTTGGAGACATTTTTCCATAATTTCAAGAAAATTTTAAAAAACCCAAAAAACACAGTAGGGCATTGTTCTTTGCACACCCTCACATACACAAATTAGTGCTGATCACATGCCCACATCTACACAGCAACCAGGCCAAAAATAAAATTGGGCAGATTGGAAAATACAGAGATAATCACATTCCCTTCAATCAGAATTTCAGATAACAGTAATAAGGTGAACATCTTTCATATAAATCTTTCATGAGCCATCATGTTTGGATAAACACATAACCATTCATCAGTTTGTTCACTTGTGCATTGCCAGATGTTTACTGGGCACCCATTACATCCAGCCTCTGCAATGAACCCTGAGGATGCTCAGCTGAACGTACGTGGTCCTGGATCTTGTGAGCCTACCCAAGGGACTAGTTAGACAAATACTACCTTACAGAGATATTAGTGTTATTACATAAACGTGCATAAAGAGCTGTTACTGAAGCAGAGAAATGCATGCTTCTATCACAAGGAGAGGCAGATTTTGTTTTTGGTTTTGGTTTTTGGCCTTTCAGCTCTTTGGCATCTATCTTAGTTTGAGTTGCTTCAGGAGCTGACCCTGAGAAAAGATTCAAGTACAAGGTGATTGTTTGGGAAATAAAGGAATCATTACTAGGGGAGAGGAGCTGGATCAGAAAAGGGAAGGCAGTCAATAATGGGTATGTTATCAAGTCAACTGCCACCGTGAGAGATTAGAGGTTACTCTCACTTGGCAGTTTCAGGAAACGGTATAAAACACACATCTTATAGTTATCCTACCAAAGGAGGGAGAGAAGAGGATTGTAGCTCCTATCAGTCATTTGCTGAGGCCTTCTCCTTGGGTACTTCATCCCCACCCCACCCCACCCAGTACTTCTGGATAGCCCCATGAATGAGCAGAGACTCCTTTCACTAGCTTTGGAAATAGCCTTTAAGGCACTGGCAACTGGATGTCAAAGTCATCCGGGGCATACCAAAAGTGGTAAGGTTCAATGAATATGATTAAGGCACCTACAGTTTCTGCTATAGCATCTGAACTTCCTCCTAGGTTTAGACAAGTCCCAACTTTATGACCCAGAGTATGAAACAGAGACTTCATAACACTATGAAAACATAAACCGTGAAATGCATGCCCTCCCAGCCTCCCTTGCAGCTAAGGCACAGGCACATGAACCAGGTTCTCCCAGTCAGACACACCTGACTGACTTAAGCAAGAGGTTTGGCAAAACTCTCTCCTTTCATCAAAGGTGATGGCAGCTAACTTACCAAAATCAAATTTAGCACATCAAACACGTGCTTTCCCCCCAACTCTCCTCCATCTCCAACTGTTCTCTTTGTGCTAAACATACACACACAAAGTCAGCGACAATATTTGCAGGACCCAGTACAAAATGAAAATACGGCCTTTTGTCCAAAGAGTAGAGGAGAAGTACACTTAAAGGTACATGTAAAGCACTTTTCATGTCTTCTGTGCTCTCAACTTATGCTGTTTTTTATTTGCTATTTAATGGCATTCTAAATATAGTAAAATTAAAATGTTAAATTTTTTAGCATATATTTTCCCATTCATCTTTATATTGGGAATGCCAGTTTCAAATGCAAGTATTAGAGTATTTTAAGTTGTTTGTGATATCACCAAAATTATAAAATTCATATTTTCTGGCTCATCCCCAGAGGGAGACTTTAGCTGGCCAGGAGAGACAAAAAGAAGCCAGAACCAGGAAAGCTGAAGGAACCAGGAAGAAGAGAGGATCCCTCCAGCCACAGAGCCTTGAAGTGGAGACCATCACAGACACTCAGGTGCCCCACCTCACCACGTGGGACATTGGTGCTCCCTCCAGTCTCCTGACTGTCAAGATCCCCTTGTACCTGCCCCCCACCCAGGCTCTCTACTCCAGGGAGGGGCAGGGTCTGGGAGAGTCTTTCCAGCCATCCCCCTCTCCCTCTCCCACAGGTCTGTCACTCCAGGCCACACAAGTGGGTGAACAAAACCCTCCGCACTGAGGAGCGCATGATGTTGGATCTGAGGTGAACCAGAGGCTAGTCCTCACTGACATATGGCCTCTGGTTGGCCACACCAACCACTCCATGATGCTGCCAACCCCAGGGAGGACCTCTGTCACCATGCCCAGTCCCCAGTCATGGCAGGATGTACACACCCAACCCCGACCCTTCTTGTGCTCATGCCCAGGCTCCTTACAGAGGTGGAGGGCAACAGCGGCGGCAGGGTGGCGGCAGGAATGCTGAGGCCAAGTGGATCTGGAGCACCAGATGGTTGGGGAGCAAGTAGCAGAGAACATTTCTTCAGGAGAAGGGTCGCGGGGAGGCAGGCCTGCAGGAGAGCCAACGCCCCGGACACAGTGCATGTTTCACTGTCTGATCAGCCCTCACAAAACATCAATTAAAAGATAGGTTTCAAGAATCTCAAGACAGCCATGGAAGAGCATCAAATCCCAAGTGTGGGGTCCTTCTGAGTGGGGGGCCTTGTGTTAATGTATTGGTCACACACCCATGAAGCCGGTGCTGTGTATGCACACACAACTCCACTGACCCCAGCCAAGTTTCTTGAAAGAATGTCTCATGCTCACCAGTTCATCCTCTCCTCTCTCAGTCACATCCTGACACCGTATCAGGATTCCATCTCTAAAATCAGGAATAGATCAGAGTTTGTAGGGCCTAAAACTTACACAATTTTGAAATCTATTTTAAGAAGACAGATTCGAAAATATGAACCTGAGATTAAGTATATGAAGGGGAACATGCATTTGAGTGGTCTCATGCTTAAACTCCATTAGCTTCACAGTAAGCCCTCCTCTGCCCACAATTTCTCTCTACTGCTCTCCCCATTTTCCCTTCAATTGTCAAATCTAATGGACAGATTTCAGTCTGAGTCTCACTTGATTTCCTCCCTGTAATTGGTAGGAAGATCATTGACCACTGGCTTCTTGAAATCTTCCAAGATGGCTTCTAATACATCATCCATCCTAGGGACTAATTCATTTCATCATCTTTCATTGGATTTCTCTTTTCATTGGCTTTTCTCTTCCACCTGTGCCACCTGGGTAACTTTTACTATATGTATTTGTTTTTAAAGGAAAGATATTACTTAAAACCATGATATATATCATATATGAAAGTGCTTTGTAAATTGTAAAGCACTGTGTAAATATAAAATATTATTATTACTAGGTGATTGATTCTAATATTTGTTCAGCAAAGACTTTATCTTAATTTTCCAAATGCTCTTATTATATCCTAAAAGAGATATATATACAAGGGATTCATGCAAGGTACAGAAATGACTTTATGATTTATACAGTATTTTTATGTGTTTTACATATTTTGTATTCCCCATTACAAAATAAATAACACTGAAATATTAAAGAAATGATGTTTATTATGTGTATATCTCTGTTTCTCCCATTATATGAGTGAAATTTTGACTTTTATGGAAACTAGTTGCATGAAACTCAAGCAAAAATATCTAAATGTGGCATATATATTTCCCTAAACATAAATTAATCTGTCCAAAAGAAAAACCAACCAAAACAGATTTCTTTTCCTTATCAGAGTCTCCCCACTTTTGCCACTCAAAATAATGACTTCATTTTGCTTGAAATTATTTTTCTGCTGAATTATTTGAGTAGTTTTGTCTCTGCTTTAATAGGAATCAACATTTCTGAAGGCAGAGATAACTTATAAATTATTATTTCCTTGTTTCAAGGTTAATCACAGCTTCAAAAACTATCTCCACCACCACAAAAAAAGTCCACTTAGGATTGTGAAAGACTTAGTATGCAATAAAAACATACTTCATGGCTAAGACATTAATTACCAAAAGGAAAATGATAGTTTCTTATTCATAACAGTGATTTATTTGTCCTCTAAAGAGTGGAATAGGCATCCATGATCTTCATATTTGTAAATCCATCATTACAATTGAGAAGACAAGTTTTCATGGCAAAACGCTCTTTTTTAAAAATTTATTTATTTAAATTCAAGTTAGTTAACATACAATGTAGTATTGGTTTCAGGAGTAGAACCCAGTGATTCATCACTTACATACAATACCCAGTGCTCAACCCAACAAGTGCTCTGCTTACTGCCCATCACCTTCTTAGCCTGTCCCCCCACCCTCAGTTTGTTCTCTGTATTTAAGTGTCTCTTATGGTTTGCTCCCTCTGTTTTTAACTTATTTTTCCTTCCATTTCCCTATGTTCATTTGTTGTGTTTCTTAAATTCCACATATGAGTGAAATCATATGATATCTGTCTTCCTCTGACTGACTTATTTCACTTAGCATAACACACTCTAGTTCCATCCACATTGTTGCAAATAGCAAGATTTCATTCTTTTTCATTGCTGAGTAGTATTCCAGTGTGTGTGTGTGTGTGTGCGTATATGCACACACACACACACACACACACACACACACACACACACCACATCTTCTTTATCCATTTATCATTTGATGGACATTTGGGGTCTCCATAATTTGACTATTGTTGATAGCACTACTATAAACATTGGGGTACATGTGCCCTTTGAAATCAGCATTTTTGTATCCTATGAATAAATACCTAGTAGTGCAATTTCTGGGTTATAGGGTAGTTCTATTTTTAATTTTTTGAGGAACATCCATACTGTTCTCCACAGTGGCTGCATCAGTTTGCATTCCCACCAACAGCGCAAAACGGTTCCTCTTTCTCCACATACTTGCCAATATCTGTTGTTGCCTGAGTTGTTAATTTTAGCCATTCTGTCAGGTATGAGGTGGTATCTCATTGTGGTTTTCATTTGTATTTCTCTGATGATGAGTGATGTTGAGCATCCTTTCATGTGTTTGTTAGCCATCTGGATGTCATCTTTGGAAAAGTGTCTATTCGTGTCTTCTGCCCATCTGTTCACTGGATTATTTGTTTCTGAGTGTTGAATTTGATAAATTCTTTATAGATGTTGGATACTAACCCTTTATCCAATATGTCATTTGCAAATATCTTCTCCCATACTCTCAGTTGTCTTTTAGTTTTTTGGGTTTTTTAACAAAATTTTTTTTTAATGTTTATTTATCTTTGAGAGAGAAACACAGAACACAAGCAGGGGAGGGGCAGACAGAGAGGGAGACACAGAATCCAAAGCAGGCTTCAGGCTCTGAGCAGTCAGCACGGAGCCCAACGCGGGGCTCGAACCCACGAACTGTCACACACTCAACTGACTGAGCCACCCAGGTGCCCCGATTGCCTTTTAGTTTTGATGATTGTTTCCTTCTCTGTGCAGAAGCTTTTTATCTTGATGGGGTCCCAATAGTTCATTTTTGCTTTTATATTCCTTGCCCCCAGAGACATGTCTAGTAACAAGTTGCTGCAGCCAAGGTCAAAGAGGTTGCTGCTTGTTTTCTCCTGTAGGATTTTTATGGTTTCCTGTCTCACATGTAGGTCTTTCATGATCAAATGGGATTTATTCCAGGACTGCAGGGCTAGTTCAATATTCACAAATCAATTAATGTGACATACCACATTAATAAAAGAAAGTATAAGAACCATATGATCCTTTCAATAGATGCAGAAAAAGCATTTGACAAAATACAGCATCCTTTCTTGATAAAAACCCTCAAGAAAGTAAGGATACAAGAAACCTATCTCAACATCATAAAAGCCATATATGAAAGGCCCTCTGCTAATACCATCTTCAATGGGGAAAAACTTCAAGCTTTCCCCCTAAGGTCAGGAACATGACAGGGGTGTCCACTCTCACCACTGTTGTTCAACATAGTATTGGAAGTCTTAGCGTCAGCAATCAGACAACAAAAAGAAACAAAAGGCATTCAAGATGGCAAGGAAGAAGGCAAACGTTCACTCTTTGCAGATGACATGATACTCTATATGGAAAACCTGACAGACTCCACTAAAAATTGCTAGAACTCATATGTGAATTCACCAAAGTTGCAGGATATAAAATCAGTATACAGAAATCAGTTGCATTTCTATACATCAATAATAAAGTAGCAGAAAGAGAAATCAAAGAATCAATCCCATTTATAATTGCACCAAAAACCATACGATAACTGAGAATAAACTTAACCAAAGAGGTAAAAGACCTGTATGCTGAAAACTATAGAAGTCTTATGAAAGAAATTGAAGATGCAAAGAAATTGAAGACTCAAACATTCCATGTTCATGGATCGGAAGAACAAATATTCTTAAAATGTCAATACTACCCAAAGAAATCTACATATTCAATTCAATCTCTATCAAAATAACACCAGCATTCTTCACAGAGCTAGAACAAACAATCCTAAAATGTATATGGAACCAGAAAAAAACCCTGAATAGCCAAAGTAATGCTGAAAAAGAAAACCAAAGCTGGAGGCATCACAATTCTGGACTTTAAGCTGTATTACAAAGCTGTTATCATTAAGACAATATGGTCTTGGCACAAAAACACACAGAGCAATGGAACAGAATAATGAACCCAGAAATGGACCCACAAATGTATGGTCAACTAATCTTTGACAAAGCAGGAAAAGAGTATCTAATGGAAAAAAGGCAAAACATTCCTTTTAAAATTATCAGTAGAGGGGCGCCTGGGTGGCTCAGTGGGTTAAGCGTCCGACTTCGGCTCAGGTCATGATCTCGCAGTTCATGAGTTCCAGCCCCGCAAGGGGCTCTGTGCTGACACCTGGGAGCCTGGAGTCTGCTTGGATTCTGCAACTCCCTCTCTCTGCCCCTTCCACTCATGCTCGCTCTCTCTCCTTCTCTCTCAGAAATAAAAAACATTAAAAAATAATAATAATAAAATAAAATTATCATTAACCTACTAAAAAAATCTTCATTTTAACCGTTTTTTTCAGATTTTGTTTCTGATTTTACATCAGGGAGGGAAAAAAGGCCATTGGTTTCCCCAATAATAAGTTTCCAGTCCTATTTGGCTTCACTGCCAGTCTTGTTTATCTCTTGCCCATAATATAATAAAGTTTCCTTAATGACCAGATTGGGATGATCACTTCCCTAATAAACTCAATGAGTTTGGAAACTCTATCTCAGAATAATAACAAAGAGACATTAACAGCTTAGTAGCTATTGAGATTTCGTAGTATGTTTCTGGACTTCTTAACAAGCCTAGTCTCGGTAAAGGCACCATGCCAACTGTACTGCATTGGATTCTAAGAAAGTCAGATTTTTCAAGCACAATTAATTTAACAAGTGTCAATCTGGTACCTTTTGATGGGCATGGACATCATTAAAAAATTGCAAAGATATAACTTTTTCCCATAAGGCAGGGATAATCTATGGAGTTTTACCAGAATAATTATGTGCATTTAGTGGCCCCTCGACTCTAAAGCTGCCAGCAGAACTGAGGTCATATCTGTAGCTATTATTAACAGTTATACCTCAAGAGGACGGTAGCTCCTAGTTTTCATGAGTTGCAAAATAACACCTTGGCTTCCAAACAAATACTGCAACCCTTTTTATAAAGAGCATGAACTGACCTTGTAAATAAATACTCCTGTACTAGAGAGAAAGCTGACAAAATTATAGAGATTTTTGTTTTTTATGTCATCTGCTAGAAAAAGTAATATTTTATCTTGCTCAATCAATCAATTATTCAGCAAACATTCATTGACTATTAAAGTTAGAGAAATTCAATTCTGTACAATGAACATTAAATATCCTGATAGCACAGAAACATATAGGGTGCATTCTAGGGGTTTCAATTTGGCCCCTAAAATGCAAACAAAGTACTTCATTTGTTCCAAAGCTGTAGGAAAAAACTAGCTGTGCCAGAATTATTGAAAGATGCTATATCTGCCTTCTGTTTTTTGTTAGTGATATATTTTTAAGAGCATTTCAGAGGTTCAATGTTTGCTTTATATGCAAATTTGAGAACACAGACTCTCACACCCAACAGGTTGCCAACCCAGCTTTTACAATGAGATTTTGTTCTACTATGTTAGATATTTGGTTAAGAGAAGAAGGGATTTTTTAAAAAAATTTTTTAATGTTTATTCATTTCTGAGAGACAGGAAGAGACAGAGCGTGAGCAGGGGAGGGGCAGAGAGAGAGGGAGACACAGAATCTGAAGCAGGCGCCAGGCTCTGAGCTGTCAGCACAGAGCCCAATGTGGGGCTTGAACCCACGAACTATGAGATCGTGACCTGAGCAGAAGGTGGACCCTCAACCAACTGAGCCACCCAGGTGCCCCCAGGAGAAGGGATTTTAAAAAGACCCACCCTTTGCCCTCTAGGAACTTGTAAATTAGAAGGAGGAATACATTTTGTAGGTTAGTTCTCTATTTGAGGCAGTATCAATATGATGATACCTGCAACACAAAACAAAGTCACTGTGATCTTAATCCCCACCCTCAGCAGTCCCCACCCTCAGCCAAAATCCCTTTTCTAAAACTCTCTTCCACTAAAATATTGGGGGTAAAAACACCTCTAATTATAAATAAGAAAATGTAACGATCACATCACACATGTAGTTAACAAGAAAAAAATTTCTCAGATGTTTTGCCTGTCTATAAAGAATTTAATGGAGTTGACCCTCATTCAATCATGGCCCTCTGCTTGCTAGTGTAACAGGTATCCACCTTGAGCATCCATATTTTTACAAACAAACCATTGTGTAGCAGTCTGCCTGACAGGCTGCATTTCCATACATAATTACACATATTATACTCCAAATTATATACTGAGAAACATCTCCATTAAAAAGTAACATAGAAAGCCTCTGGACTTTTGTCTCCCTTGTCAACTTCTTGAAAATAAACTCTATTTATAAAATGAGAAATGACTTTTCTAAATTGTTAACATGAAAATTTACCTCTAGGCCAAAGGGGCTGAATTTACTTTCTTACTTCCATTTTCTTATGTAAATTTCAAAAACTGACCATGAGTTTGTGATGGAATATAAAATGCAAGAAAAGACACAAAAAGCCACAACCTGATTAATTTTGCACAATTGAAGAGAACTTTTGCTTTCATTTTAACTTCCAAAGAGCTTCTTCTGCTATCATTTAAAAGGAATGTACATTCTAATGCACATCCTAGTCAATTATATTTTAGATAACACTCACCCAGTCACTAAATTTATCTCTCGCTTGGATTATTTTCAATTCCCAACCAAAACGCTTCTCTCACGACACATATTGAAATTTTTCTGCTCATGGCATGATTTTCTGCAGAACAGGACTTTGTCTCTCAGCTTGATGACCCCATAAAACAAAAGTGCCAAGGAACCAGAAATCAAAAGATAGATGAAACAGAAACCATTACCCTCAGTGAAAGGTGGAGACACATGATTAAAGAAACAGCTGCAATAAAGTATGCAAAGTACTGTAGTAGAAGGTACTTGGAGATCTTGTATCAAGATACTTGGAGATGCTTGGACAACATAAAAGAAGATGTGATCAACCTTTTCCTGGTTGGGGGTATAAGAATTAGGGAACTCTTGTTCGAGCCCCGCGTCGAGCTCTGTGCTGACAGCTCAGAGCCTGGAGCCTGTTTCAGATTCTGTGTCTCCCTCTCTCTGACCCTCCCCCGTTCACACTCTGTCTCTCTCTGTCTCAAAAATAAATAAACATTAAAAAAAAAATTAAAAAAAAAAAAAGAATTAGGGAACTCTTCATAGGAGATAATGATGAAGTTTAACTGCTATTTAAGCTCCTCTCAGGTTAAAGCTCTCTAGCCTAAACAACAGGGTCATGTCAGGCAAAAACAAAAACAAAAACCCAAAAAGCATGTGTGTGATACCTCAGCACGTTTAGTCCTCTAAGAGTGGCTTAGTGCAAGGGTCAGCAAACCACAGCCCATGGCCCAAATCTGACTCACTGCCTGTTTTCATGCAGTCTGTGAGCCTAAAATGCTTTTTTTAGATTTTTAAATGGTTACGGGGAAAATCAAAAGAATAGTGTTTGATAGCATGTGATGATTATATGAATTAAAATTTCAGTGTTCATAAAGTTTTATGGAAATACATCCATGCCCATTCCTTTATATTATTGTCTACAGCTGTTTTTGTGTCACAGTGGCAGAACTGAATAGTCGTGACAAAAACTTTTTGTCCACAAAGCCTAAATACTCACCATCTGGCTCTTTACAGAAAGTGTGTTGTGTTCTCTTTAGTGTAACTAGAGCAGAGAGTCTTGTAGTAATATACAAGGTAAGTAAAAAGAAATAAGGGGTAACAAATTAGCAGAAAGAGATTAAGGAAAACAATTCTATTTATAACAGCACCAAAAAGAATAAAATACCTAGAAATAAACAACCAAGGAGCCAAAGACCTGTACTCTGAAAACTAAAAATAGTGATGAAAAGAGTTGACAGTGATACAAACAAATGTAAATCTATCCCATGCTCATGGACTGGAAGAATTAATATTCTAAAACATTTTAAAATTTGCATACTATCGGGGCGCCTGGGTGGCTCAGTTGGTTGAGCAGCCGACTTTGGCTCAGGTCACGATCTCGCGGTCCGTGAGTTTGAGCCCGCGTCAGGTTCTGTGCTGACAGCCTGGAGCCTGTTTCGGATTCTGTGTCTCCCTCTCTCTGACCCTCCCCCATTCATGCTCTGTCTCTCTCTGTCTCAAAAATAAATAAACGTTAAAAAAAAAATTAAAAAAAAAATTTGCATACTATCGAAAGCAATCTACAAATTCAATGCAATCCCTACCAAAATACCAACAGCATTTTTCATAGGAGTAGAACAAATAATTCTAAAATTTGTATGAAACTTGAAAAAAAAAAACAAAATAGCCAAAGCAATCTTAAGAAAGAAAATCAAAGTTGGAGGTATCAATCCCAGGTTTCAAGATATACTATAAAATTTTGACAAAACTGTAAAAAGCAAAACTGCATGGTACTGGCACACACGCACACACACACACACACACACACACACACACACACACGACACACAGATCAATGAAACAGAATAGAGGACCCAGAAATAAACCCACACTTATATGATCAGTTAACCTACAACAAAGGAGGCAGGAATATACGATGGGGAAAAGACAGTCTCTTCAATAAATGGTGCTGGGAAAATTGGACAGCTACATATAAAAGAATGAAACTGGAACACTTTCTTATACCATACACAAAAATAAACTCAAACTGGATAAAAGACCAAAATGTGAGACCTGAAACCATAAAAATCCTAGAAGAAAACACAGGCAGTAATCTCTTTAACATCAGCCTTAGCAACATTTTTCTAGATATGCCTCTTTGGGCAAGAAAAACAAAAGCAAAAATGAACGATTGGGACTACAGCAAAATAGAAAACTTTTGCACAGTGAAGGAAAACCATCAACAAAACAAAAAGGTCACCAACTGGGTAGGAGAAGATATTTGCAAATGATATATCCAATAAGGGATTAATATCCAAAATATATAAGGAACTTATACACACACACACAAAGAAAACAACAACAACAAAACGAATAATCCTTACGCCAGGTCAGAATAGCTAGTATCAAAAAGATAAGAAATGACAAGTGTCGGCATGGATGTGGAGAAAAAAGTAACCTTTATCCACTATTGGTGGGAGTGTAGATTGGTGCAGCCATTGTGGAAAATAGTATGGAGTTTCCTCAAAAAAATTAAAAATAGAAATAGTATATGATCTAGTAATTCCACTACTGGCTATTTACCCCCCAAAAATGAAAACACCAAGTCAGAAAGATATATGCACTTTTATGTTTATTGAAGCATTATGTATAGTAGGAAAGATGTGGAAGCAACCAACTGTCCATCAATAGATGGATAAAAAAAGCTATGGTATATAATACAATAGAGTATTGTTTAGCCATAAAAAAAAAGATGCAATCTTGCCATTTGTAACAACACGAATGGACCTAGAGGTTATTATGCTAAGTGAAACAAGTCAGACAAAAAAAGACAAATACTATAGGATTTTGCCAAAAATACAACAAACAAACAGCAGAAACAGACCCATAAATACAGAGAACAAAGTGGTGGTTGCCAGAGGGAAGGATAGGGAAAATGGGTGACGAGAAGTAGGAGATACAGGCTTCCAGTCATGGAATAAACAGTAACAGGGATAAAAATCACACTGTAGGGAATGAAAGAAGAAGGAGGAGGAGGAGGAGGAGGAGGAGAGGAAAAAAAGAAAGAAAGAAAGACAGACTTTCATCCTAGATGTCATGCATGTAGACTATGGGTGATAAAGAACTAGTTAAGCAGGAAAGTTTTAAATAGTAGAGCATTAATAGTAGGTTTCCATTTTGGGTCGTTTGAAGAGCAAAGCTAGAAACAAAGGAAACTTAAATGGTCAGTGCTATGATGGGGTATGTCTGAGCTCCAACAGTGATAGTGGGATCAAAAGGGAATATTTGGGAAATGGAATTAATAAAACTTCATGATGAACTCAACATAAAGGGTAGAAGAAAAACAATACCTTAGTTTCTGATTCATTTGCAGGATGACTGGTGGTGCCATTAACCAAGACAAAGGCTAATCTTTTCCCCTTTTTTCCATCATTTAGGAAAATACATATATAAATATGTCCCAGACTCCATCCTGAGGATATTTTTTCCAACTGATGTGTGAAAATGCGGAAGGACAAAATGCAAAAATTAAGTGGAACAAAAAAAATCATATGAAAAAGAAAAGAAAGGCAAAATCTGCACAAGATCATCAAACAAGACTTGGAGATGAGAATCTGCAGCACTTATTGTGAACATGGGGAAGGGTGGTCAGGGCAATGTTTCAGGTAATTTAAATAGCATGTGCAAAAAAAAAAAAAAAAAAACCCAAAAAACACAAGGGATTCTGGAACTAAAAGATATTAACCCACGTAGAGCTAACAGTTTAATGGTGAATAGTAAAATAAGAATGCAAAGTTAGCACCATATCACACACAGACTTGCTTATCAAGATAAAGAGTTTAAAGTTTGTCATGAGAAAAAAGTTGTTGAAAATAGAAAATGTTTAAGTCACAAGTAACTTAATTAGAATTGAATTGAATTTGCAAAATACCATTCTGACTGTGTTTTAGGGAATATTGGGGGGGGGGAATCAAGGATTAAATCAAGAAAACCAATTAGACTGTTTTGAATCTTCCATCTGGCTTGAAATGAGTTAGTGGTAACAGGGATGGACAAGAGGGAAGCATTTGAGAGTGTTAAGAGTAGTAACTGGTTGGTTGACAATGGAGTGAGAGGGTATAATGCAAGAGGTCTGAATACCTAGCTAGAACGCGATGTCATTCACTGAAATGAAGATATTTAGAGGCAAAGAAGAGTTCCTTTTGGACAAGTTACAGGTAACATGGGATTTAAATTTAAAGGAGCTGTCTTGTCTAGAGAGAGAGAGAGCTTGACGTCCTTACTGCAGGAATGGTGCCAGTGCAGGATAGAACTATCTGTGACCACCCAGGAGTTTATACGTAAGGAGACAAAGGTTGCTCTGACCTGCTAAGTACCTTCTTTTAAGGAAAGTATCTTATGAAGGAGACTTTAGGTTTAAGAACGCTTCTAGAATTTTCAGCCATCACCTTTTTCTTTCTCTTGTCACCAGAGTGATATATGGCTTCTTCAAATTTAGAAAGGAACATCTGGTCCCAGTGTCATCCTCTATTGCTAGCCTCTGCTGATGGGAGGATTGTCTCTCCTTGTCTTGGTGGTTGTCCTTAGCTTGCTCTGCTGATGATCTATCTACTCTAAGCACTTCATCCTCAGCTGTCTTCTGCACTCTCCTTGGGCACATTGGAACATTTTGATCTCCCTTATATCTCACAGGAGCTGAGAGACTTGAGAGGGCACTCTGTCTGTCATCCTCACCACCTCCCTTCTATTGGTAATAGGGCAGGCTGCCATATTGCCTCTCCCTTGAATTAGATCTCCAAACCTATCTAGCACTTCCATTGCCCCTCCCTCTCCAAGATTCCCCTTGGAAGAGGCCAGAGGATGGTAGCAGAATTTCTACACTGATCTAAATGTTCTTCATATTCTGACCAGTGTTCTTCAGACTCCTCCCCAATTCAGAAGAATCTTAATCCACTCTCTGAATAATGGAAAACTATTTTTTGTCATTCTACATTTTTCTCCTTTCTGTGACTTAAAATATGGAACTCAATGCCCTGATACAGCCAGGCTTTATATTTGACATGCAAAAGAAAAGTCCTTAACATTCCAAAGCATTTTTCCTTCTCAAGTGCTTGCTTCTTGTAATTCAGAATTGCTTTTAAGATACTTCATGCTATGGACTTATCAAAAAATACATAATGAAACTCAAACTTAAAAAATAATTGATTCTTCATTCTTTTTGAGATCTTTTCCTCCCTTTCCTAGGTAATAAACTTTAAAGTCTTTTCTAAGAATACATATTTGATTTATTCTAACTGTCTAAAGCACAATGCATTAGAATTCATTTTACAGTCCATATAATTTTAAGATTTACATACATACAAGCATAAGAACAAATGTTACTTTTTAGATATAGATTTAATGAATTACTGATATGTATTGGTTTTGACACCCACATACTTATGGCAATAAATAATTATAACTTCAGACTTTCAGTAAGAACTTCTGTACAGTGATAGAAAATGTACAGAATATGGACAACATTTGGGGCACCTGGGTGGCTCAGTGGGTTAAGAGTCCGACTTCAACTCAGGTCATGATCTTGCAGTTCGTGAGTTCGAGCCCCATGTCAGGCTTTGTGCTGACAGCTCAGAGCCTGGAGCCTGTGTCTCCCTCTCTCTCTGCCCCTCCCTTGCCCCTCCCCTGCCCTTCCCCTGTTTGTGCTCTGTCTCTCTCTCTCTGTGTCTCAACAGTAAACAAATGTTAAAACAAACAAACAAACAAAAAGAATTTAGAGAACATAGTAAAACAAATTTATCTTTCTTATACAATCACACCATGAATGATATGGCATAATAAATTGTATCACTGCCCAGCCTGGTCTGAAATGATGAAATTAGCTGAATAATTCCTAAATCTTCCTTTATTTTGTACTTTATAAATAAATGCTTATTTTTTCTTCCTTCTACATATCTTAAAAATAGAATAGGACACTAATGCTTTTCCTTAAAGTAATTCAACTTTGATCCTAATAAGTTAGCAAAGCCCATTTGTAACATTAATTTTTTGAACATTAACACATGAAGATTTTAATTATTTTGAAATCTTATTTTAATGTTAGAAAGCCTTCAGGGGAAAAGGAGTCACAGACGCAGAAACACATACTAGATAATATTTCAAACTCTTAACCCTGTATACTCTTTCACATGGAAAATATCTTATTCCTCTCATCCTCCAACCTGGTTAATTGCTCCTCCTGTGCTCCACAAAGTAAAGACTTCATGAGGATATTAATCTTTACCTCCCCAGCTGTACCAGATGCTTTGTCTTTCCTACATGTACCTATGGCATCCAGTATATACTTCCAGTATGACATTTACCACCCTACATTATGATTGCTTCTTTATAGCTTTGTCTTCTCAGCAAGAGTGCAATCTCCTTGAGCGTAGAAAGTGTCTTATTTCTTATTCTTGATCAACAATAACCAGCACGGTATCTAGTATAGTCGAAACTCAATACCTAGTTGCTAAATAATGAAGGAATGAGTGCTGTCACCACTTTACAGATAAATGAACTGATGGTAAAGATGTATTCTTATAAATCATGCCTGCTACAAATCCAAGCTCCGAACAATAAATATATAATCTGCAAATTTTACAAAAAAATACTGTGTCACCGGAGTGGAAGCAAACATTCATTTTTCCTTTATTTGAACATTCACTAAAAACTATAGTCAAAGTCAAAAACTAACTTACTGATTATAACTAGATACTTCATTTAGACTGACAAACTTATTCAAAATCATTATGCTAATACAGTGTTAAACCTTTGGGCTTGTGCAGAAGTATAGGTTTAAATTCTAACTTTTTTGACTTGTATGATTTATTAGACTTGGCTGAGCCTAGATCCTCTTTACTCTTGATTTCTTTAACTTGCTCCTCCCCTGAAAAATTGTAAGCAGTAAATTGGCCCTTACTTATAAAGGCCCTTAAAATTAAATTTTTTTAAATCCTTAAAAACATAAAATAAAAATAAATGTGTACCTAATTGGTGGCATAATCACATAGAAAGAAACTATTCCAAGTGACATTAAAAACACTAATTTTTTAATTACTGCCTATTGGAATATAATTTAAGGATGAAAATAACCGTTAAAAGTTGTTTTAAGATAAGATTTTATTTTAAGATAAGGTTTTGAAAACAAAATCTTAAACTCTTCATTAATCATGTTGTTGGCAGTTAGCAAGTTGGTGTTGTTATCCTGAAACACTTATATGTGGATTGTAGAATGAACTAATTGAGTAGTTCAGCAATATTTTAGTTATATTCCTGGTGTGGCTGTAAATCAGGATTCCTTATTCTTACCGTGGTGGGCGAAAGAGACGCAGACAGAAGATGTTAGGCAAAAACAACAACGACAAAACACTATTGTCCTGAATTTGAATTAAATGTAACAAATAGAATTCATGATGACATGTACATAGATTTTTCTATTAATATCTATTTATACTTATCTATTTTGGGGTGTACGTATTTCCTCACCTTATCCTCTGAAAGATACTTGAAAGCAATGAGGAACCCAGCACCCAGATTGTGATCTCTAAGTACATTTCCCTCTAAACGGAAACAGAGATCCTTAGAGAAATTCCAGACCTGTAGTAGGCAATGTAGAAAATAAATCAGATAGCAAGGAAGCTACCAGTGACTACTAAGAGCACGTCAATAGGACTTGAGCGGCAGCTTAAAGAGGCCCGAAGTGAGCTACGTTTAACTTCAAAAATGATTAAAATTACTGTGGATTGAGAAACCAAGTATGGTTAAATTCATGAGTTCATAAGAGTAGTAAAAAAAAAATTTAATTGATTAATTTAAAAAGGCTAACTTCTCACCTCTGGAGAATGATGAAGAATCAATTCATTATTTGGAAGACTTGAAAGATAAAGGGAACATCCCAAGCATTTATCCTGTTTCCTACATGAACTATACCACTGGTAAAACAATATGAGATGAAGAGAACAACGCTTTTTAAAGTATCCCAGATAAAAAATGACGAGAATAAAAAGATAATTTGATAGTTTGGGAAGTCACCATTTTTGAAACCCCCAATTGGATTCAGCTATTAAGTATTAATGGTTACTGACACCACCAAAAGAGAAATAGCCCAACATTGACTGTCTCCTGATAGGAGAATTCACCATTTGCCAAGGCAATCAAACCTGAATCTGATCAGGTCTCTAGAGCTAACTTCAATTTACAGGAAATTTAGAACACAAAGTAACATGTTAAACGATTTCACAAAGATACAGTCTGCACAATCCAGACAATGGGAAAGTCTAGAGAGGCATATCAGCCAATCACAAAATATGACTTATTTGAATCCTGATTCAAATAAATGGAAAGAGAAAAAATATATGCTGTTATGATGGTTATAAATAATTAAGTAATGGGTTAGGTCAATGACCTTGAAAATTTCTGTTTTCCTTGGTTAAAAAAAAATATATGCCCATCCAAGGAAAATTTGGTCAGGATAGTAATTAGCATGGTCAGTATGAACCACACTCCCATAGAAATACAAGTTTTTCTCTTATATTGCCTATAAAAGCATTTTATTAGTTATGATAATTTATGTTTTTAATCTTTCTGGTTAATATACCCAGAGGCAATGGAAATGGAGCAGTAAGAAGGCAGAAATGAATACAATATTATGCATAAATCCAAAAGCATTAAAAAGCAACTCTATGCTTTGGTTTCCAAAATCAAGTAGGTTGAAATGTTTAAAGAAAGCTATAAACCCTTTATTTTCCTTTTTGGTCACTGATTTTTGTTGTAACAGTTATGAAAATTAAGAAAATCATTTTTTGATTATGAAAAATTATGATTTTTAGTAAGCTAAATCTATTATTTATAAAAATGGGAATATTGAACATCATATTAACAACTTTCACTTAAAACCAATTTATTTCAGAGTGTCAATTATCTATTTAGAAATAACGGTCTATTTTCTTACACTTCTGGAAAATTATTTTCCTGAATATGGTACTCACAAATCTTAAGACTTGGAACTTGAAAGTAGTTTTACTTTTCTTAATAACTATTTAATGAAAAATAGATATTCCACACAATGTGTGACTTAATACAGTTTCTTTCACCTGTCTGTAACAAGGAATGCCATTAGATGTCTCCCCTTGCATTAAGGCTCAGATGCCTCCAGGGTGACCACATAGTGCTGGCCCAGGAGTTTACAGGTTTCCAATTCTGAGCCTCTGGGTATTTCAGGCAAAGGTAATCCTTTTTTATTCTGAGTTATCAAACCAATTTTCACCTCTTTACTTTAAGGCTGTCCTTTCTCACTAGGAGAAAAAAACAAAACAAAACATTATTTTCCTACCAGAACTCTCCTTTGATGCAATAAATAACTGTAGACGTGAGAAAGATACCAGACTCCTTTTTATTTTGTTCTATAAGGAAATAACATAGACATACTTGTACACTATCTTCTCCATCTGATTTGAAGTCATCCTTAATTCTGTTTGCATCAAATATTTTCATGCAGAGAGCATGGTGAATTATAATCTTTATCAGTAAATTAAATAATGTGAACATTTCTCCTAGTACCAAACTAGCTAACTCTTCTAAAGTTCTTTGCAATAATACCTGATTTAAACAAGTAAACCAGGTTTTTCACATTTCAAAGGATCCACATAGAACTAAAACCTTCTTCTTTTTCTAGGACTCATATGCAATGCTATTTCAGTCCCCTTTTAAAGAGTAGAATTGAATAATCCTTCCAGGATACATTTTCTCCCTTACAGAATGTATGAAGAGCTAAAATTTCTCTTAATGAAATATTACTCATCGTTCAAACTCATTATTACTTATTTACTAAAACTTCATCATTTCAGTGAATTTTTTTATTAATTTTGAAGCTATTAATAGGAAGGAATGAAGAGATTTAACAGAGATGACTAATCAAATATTGAAAAACCATATGACTTCTAAGAGTCACGGTTCATTAATATCACAACAGCGTCTGGCACATCACAGAAGCTAACAATATATTCTAAATGAATATGTGTATAAATATTGTGGCAACTATCATATAATAAGTTACACACACCCACACCCCACTTAGCCAACCACATTGTAAACTCCCAGAGGGCAAGAAAAGTGCTCGATTGCTAGAAAAACATTTGGAATGTAGCAGATAATAATATTGAAGGAAGAAAAGTAGTGAGCAAGCCTCACTTAAGAGAAAATTATCCATTAGTGTTATTTAAACACCATCTTATAGTTTTATAACTAACTTGTATAGGATGACCTGTAGTGGTTATTTTGTAAAAACCACCCAATTCTTTATCAAAAAACACCGTGACTTTTAAGTTACCTTTGAATATTTCAAAACCTGGTGTGAATCTTCACTACCATTAGAAAGTAAAGAGAAATTATATAACCTTACATAGAATAGTCTCTGGATGCTTCAGGGGGATGCAAATGTCTGTTTATTTCAGAGTCCAGTAGTGACATTCAACTGGCCAGCTACCCTAAGGCCTTCAGTACTGGGGCTACTCTGCGACCATTAGAGAGCGTGCCCAGAAGTAATCGATACAAAAAAAGCCACTTTAGGTGAGCCTCTGCTACAGGTCTGGTAGTAGGCAATTGATGCATTAGTAATAATTGAGCTAAATGAATATGATGATATAGAGAGTTAATAATATGATGATAAAGAGAATCATCAGTGACAAGGCAAGCAAAGAAACACCGTTATTAGGGAGTTTGAGAAGGCAGTAGTTCATGTGTCCAAGAAGCAAAGATGGGAGGTAGGTTACAGGAGCGTAGATATAAAATGTCACATGTGGGGAGGTACTTGGATATGTGACAAGAAAATACAAGTTACAGATGATGACATTAGGGAAACAGACATTCAATTCATATATTCCAACATTCAAGACATATTGACTAAATGTCAGTATGGACATTGGGAATATAGGACCAATAAATGGTGGTCTAAATTGTCAAAAGGCTAGTGATCTATAGAAGTCAAATTCTGAAACACGTAAATAAATAATCACCGTGTTACAGGTGCTATGGTAGATTCATGTATGAAATAGAGGATACAGCAGAAAGGAGGGGATGTGAAAGATTTTTACATTAGGGGGAGATTGAAAAGAAAGACTTCCTACGTAAAACCCAGTAGGATAAATGAATATGTAAGAAATTAAGATACAATGTCTGTAAGTGCTATGATAGAAGTATGCCCAGGATGCGTACTCTGATAACTATGATTACTAAATCCGCCTGGGAGATTAGGTTACAAAGCAGGAGGCAGAGATGCAATTATAAACGTCTAATGTCATAGGCATTTTATAATCTAAACTTTTTACATTAAATTTTTACTTTTCCAAAATTATCCAGCAACATATGCCATTGACTCCTTCACCATATCCTTGAACTTCATCCTATGTCCAAATGTCACCCTATCCCTGAGCCCTAATCTGAGATATGGAAATATGAAAATGGATTGAATATGTGACTGATACAGATGAGGTACAATGCCTTGGATTATAGGATCTTTGGTGTCATAAAAAGAAGTTTAGTCTTTATCCCTGGTTCCTGGCACAGAGCTCCTAAAACCTTTGGAATTTCCTGAATAAAGGTGATAAAAGCATCCTTTTTTTCTGGCAGGCCCCTAGATAGCTCACTGGGTGGCCAGAAAGACCAAGTCCTGATTAGAAACTTGAAACCCTCAGCCCCAACCTCTGGGGAGGAGAAAGGTACTAGAGATTGGGCCGATCATCCATCAATTGCCAATAAGTTAATCAATAATGCCTATGTAATGAAACCTTCATAAAAAGTCCTAAACAGTGGCGTTCAGAGAGCTTCAGATTTGGTAAACATATCAATGTGTAGGGAAGTTGGTGTCCCTCAACTCCACAGAGACAGAAGTGCCTGTGCTTCCTCCAGACATAGCCCTGTACACCTCTTCATCTAGTAGTTCACTTGCATCCTCTACAACAAACCAGGAAACAGAAGTTCGGGGCCTTTGTGAGTTCTGTGGCTTGTTTTAGCAAATTATCAAAACTGATGAGTGAATTGTGGGAAGCCCCAATGTATAGCTGGTAGGTCAGGACAGGTTGCCCAGGATTTGTGATTGGCACCTGAAGTGTGGGCAGTGTTGTGGAACCTGACTCCTTTAACTTATGGAATCTCATGCTAACCCCAGCTAGTTAGCGTCAGAACACCCAACTGGCATCCAGAGAATCAGAGAATTGGTTGTTGGTGTTGGAAAACACCCCAAGGTCACAAGTACTTGGAATGTCCACAAGTCAACATAGCTGCAAAATCAACATGTTAGACACCAGGAAAGACTTTCGATGGGCATGGGCTGAGTCCTCAAGGGTGAGTCACAGTTTGGCCAGTGGAGGAGGTCCAGAGAGGTGGAAGAAAGCTGTCAGAAGCAGAAGGACAGGAGAGGTAATGATGGAGGAATGCAAGAGAATGTGGCCTGTCCTGCTCTGGGAGGCTGGCTGGAATGTGGAAAGTCAGGGCAGAAACCCACAAGAGCTGAGACTAGAAAGATAATCAGGGCTGCAATGGTCAGCTAAGGGCTTTCTGTGGTGTCCCCAGTTAAAGATGATTATCATCTCAAACGTTCCTGGAGGACTGTGGGTGGAATGACTTAATTTTTTTTTATATAAATATTGATAGAAGACCAAACATTCCTCCCATTTTTGGTGAGGTCTGTACTAATTGTCCACATTTATTGCAGACCACTGGCTACTAATGTCATCACAGGTTCCCAAGGTTTTACTGCAGCAACATTTCAAATGGAAACATGCTGCTGTGATTTGAGATCCCTGAAAGATTTGGCAGTGGTCTCTGGGAAAACCAGCATCCTTAAGTTTGCCAGTACGAGATCCTTGCTGAAGTCTCTCCACCCATGGCGGATGCTGTGCTCTCTCTACATGGAATTTGGTCCACAAGAAAAAGGAGGTATACTTTCTCTTGTTCGGGCTTGGCCCAAGGCAAACACATCCCTCTCAGGCTTCTCTTGGTTCAGGATTTTGCTCAGAGCACTTGACCCTGCCCAGCTTTTGCAACTGAAGATGAAGAGCACAAACACACTCTTTTAGCCTGACAAACTGTCAGATATTAGAGATGGAAGAATAGCTAAGATCCTGATTTCCCAGACTTCAAAACTTCCATCAGTTTCTGTAACACCATCATGCTAGGCTACCATGGGGGATGTCATGCGGCTCAGAGACTATACTCACACAGAGGTTCTCAAAGGGTGGTGTGGCTCCTTGGGAGACCCTGAAACGTTTTCGGGAGGTCCTCGAGGTCAAAACCATTCTCACAATAATGCTGAAGTGTTGTGTGCCTTTCACTGTGTTGATATTTGCACTGATGATAAGGGAAGCAATGGTTGGTAAAACTACTGATGCCTTAGAAGAAATCAAGGCAGTGGCCACAACCTGTTGCAGTGGTCATAGTAAGTCTACTGCCATGCACTGACCATGGAAAAAAAAAAAGGCCAGGTTCACTTAAGAATGTCCTTGGTTGCCTAGTAAAATATATTACAATAGTATTCAACTCAACCTGTACAGCCTGCAAGTACATGCCTTTTATCATTCTCTATGACGAAATAGGAAGCACACATCGAGTACTCTTGCTACATCCCCAAGTATTATAGTTGTTGGCAAGGAAATGCCCTCTGGACTCCAGAGCTCAGTTGAGCTGGGAGAGAAAACGGAGCTGTTTGTCACGTGTCAGAACAGCTCGCTGAAGGAACAAGCCGAAAAGGAAAAGAGTTAAGCCTTTACTTACTGTGATGGGATAAGCAAGAGGCTAAACCAGGAGAAAACACCGACTCCCGTTTCCTTCTCCCCCCCTGGATGGGCACACCAGTAGAGGGTCAGGTGGATCATCTTACCGTTGATGGAGCCACCAGAACAAAAGATTCTGGTGGTTTTGTGGCCTCTGGGCTCAGGAGGAAGAGTTCAGGGTCAGGCTTGGAGTGCAAAAGTACTTGTGCTGGGTCAGAGTAGGGGAAAAGAGTTTCCCCTCTTCCCCCATAAGCAGAGGCACCTGAGGAAGACCTCTGCCCGAGGCCTCTAATCAAGAGACCTAGAAAGGAAGGTGCCCAGGTGAGGAAGGTAAGTATTATGCAAAGAGCATGACAGATCAGGGGAGTCTGAGTTCTCCAGGGAAACTATTCAGAGGCTGTGATAGGCCGGCTGTGTGCCAGGTACGGTGTGGGGAGGGCAGCTCTCCCCTGGAAGGCCTACCAGGGGAAGCTTTTGTAATGGCCGCGGGTCACATCTGAAAAATCACACGCAGGCTTTTTAACCAGTAGCCCGACTCCTCATTAAGAAAGTCACACGGAAAAAGTGAGTGCGTTGCACGCTGCCCTAGTAACATGTTTAGAGAGCACCGTTTTTATTTGAAGAAACAACCGACAAACTGTGGTTATTGAAACCTAGGCATTTGGCAGACATTTTCTTAAAAATGAACAAAGTGAGCCTGTCATTTCAAGGGAAACACCCGAAAGTTTGTTGCCAGTGATAAAATGCAAGCTGCCAAGCAAAAATTGGAATTTGGGGAGACTTGTATCCACCACTATAAGCTTCATAATAATTGCAGACTTTTTGGAATGAGTTCAGTGGTGACGTTAATGATTGCAAGTGTTGTAGCTTGAATTGTGTCCCTCAAAAAAAAAAAAAAAAAGTTCAAGTCCTAACATCCAGGACCTCAGATTGTGGCTTTATTTGGAAATAGGGCCTTTACAAATATAGTTGAGTTAACATGAGGTCATTAAGTGTCAGCTCAAATCCAATATGACAGGTGTCCTTAAAAAGGGGGGACATTTGTACACGGAGACAGACATGCACAGAGGAAGACAATGTGATGACACATGGGGAGGGCACCATGTGATGATGGAGGACTCTGGTGATGTGCCACAAGGCAAGGAACACCAAAGATCATTGGCAAACCTCCAGAGGTGGCAGAAAGAGGCAAGAAGGGATTCCCCCACAGGTTGGAGGGAGTATGGCCCTGCCCACACCTTGGTTTCTGACTTCTAGCCTCCAGACCCAGAAGACAGGACATTTCTGTTTTCTCACCATCACCCAGGTTGTTGTATTTTTGCCAATACAGCAATGTTTTCCATATTGTAAAATGAAATGTGTCAGTATTTAGAAGATCTGTGGACTAAGGTGAACTGGTATTTTCTGAATATCAATGGGTAAAGGTATAAAATCCTACATGGGTACAATATCCATTCAAAGTTTTCATGGGTTTTCATGTAGCAGAGAACGAAGAGTTCCCTGATAGGGTTGGATTGAACATACTACAACCAAGCTTTAAAAAACTACCACTTAGTAACTTTGGGCATCACATCAAACAGGAATATCCACAATTATCTGAAAAGGCTACTGAAATACTCCTTCCATTTTGAACTACATGTCTATGTCTATATGAGACCACATTTTCTTCATATACTTCAAACAAGACAACATATTGCCACAAATCAATTGTAAAAGCAGATATAAGAACTGTCTTACATTAAGGCAGACATTAACAGTATTTGTAAAAGTATAAAATAATACCTCTCTTCGGGGCTCCTGGGTGGTTCAGTCGGTTAAGTGTCCAACTTCGACTCAGGTCTTGATCTCACAGTTTGTGGGTTGGAGCCCCACATCGGACTCTGTGCTGACAGCTCAGAGCCCACAGCCTGCTTGGGATTCTGTGTCTCCCTCTCTGTCTTCCCCTCCCCCTCTCGCACTCTGTCTCTCTCTCTCTCAAAAACAAACATTAAAAAAATTTTTTTTAAATAATGTCTCTCTTCTCACTGTTTGATTTTGAGAAAATTAGAGTTTCTTCAAATAAAAATAAGCAATTATGTTAACGTCTAATGAGTTTGTTATTTTTTTAAATATTTTTAATTTATTTTGCGGGAGGGATAGAGAGCAAATGGGGGAGGGGCAGAGAGAGGGAGAGACAGAATCCCAGGCAGGTTCCCCACTGTCAGCACAGAGTCTGATATGGGGTTTGAACTCCCAGAACCATGAGACCACGACATGAGCCAAAATCAAGGGTTGGACGCTTAACCGATTGAGCCACCCAGGCACCCCATGACTTTGTTATTTTTGAGGAATTATTTAATGTTTTCAAGCATCCTCAGTTCTAATGGCTAACACAGCAAACGTTGATAGCTTGAACATAAGCAAAAGAATTCTGGGATCCTCAACTATTTTTGAAGAGTGTAAGTGGTATGGAGATGAAAAGTTTGACAACTGCTTTTCTAGCAAATGCTCATTTCTGACTCGCTGAAGTTTAGAGCCCTATTCCCTAATTCCCACCCCTATGAATGGATTAGGCTGGTTGTAAACCCAGGGATTTCCTTCTTTCCTGTATCTTAGACCCAGTTGTGTCTTCTGATTCCTCTGCTTGATGAGTGGGGAGGGACATGTGGGCCCATTTACTTGGGCGATGGATGTTTAGAGAGGGAGCCAAGCCTAGGTGGCAAGTGCACCGTGCTTACCTCACAAAAACCCCCATGCCCAGCACACAGTGGGCTCCCAGGGAGTTTCGTAGCTCCTGTTGGCCCTAGATGGAGTGAAAGATCCTATGAGCCTTCCCATCACCACCACCACCACCCACAGTCGATGCTATACAGATTCCTAGGACCCATCCCAAGAGACTCGAAAGGTCTGAATTGAGTTGCAGAATCCATATTTTCAGTAAGCAGCTCAAATGATTCTGGAGCAAGTGGACCACATATGAGAAACGGTACCAATGGGTAGGGTGTGCTTGTAACCAGGACCAAATATGAGAAAGGTGCTGGTCAGCTCCTGGCTAAAGGTTAGGTAATTATCAAGACTACCTGGTCCATTGCCTACAGAACAAACACTTGCCTCATGATTTTACGTGGGTCAAGGGATACGTGTGCTATTGCCGGCAGGACACCATAATTGATCTGGTTAACTCTGAGAGGAGGAAGAAATGGATTTGTCAATCTGAGACCCTAGCTGGAAGAGTGGGCCCTTGAAACAGACTCACCTGGGAAACAAAGCTGATACAAAATGAACGTCAGTTACCCAGTTCCAGGGGCCGGTATATCTTCACTTCTTTTTGATGTATCATTTGCTAAGTACACTTACATAAAATGCCCAAGACAGTAATACCTGAGTGCCCTTTCGACTCCTAAGAAATGCACAGTATTTAAGTGCTGAGTAAAACATAATCCTTGTTTGTCTTCACAGGGAGACAGAATGACAGTGCAATTGTGGGTAGAGCCTACGTTGGATGATCACTAACACTATAATGTATCTCCGTATCATTTGTGTGAATGATTTTTAGAAAAGGTTGAGACTATCAATATCACATGTAGTGAATCTAAATATTATGCTTAGTTTATTCCAAATAAGCAAATAGCATTTTGCTTTATAAACCAGCCTTTTGTGTTAGGTTATTGGCCTAGACTTCCAGGGTCTATCAGAAAATTGTTTCTGCTTCTAGGATTGACCCTCTACCCCCAGCCTACCCTCTACTTTGTTTATAAGACTTACCTTTCTAAAATAAAAGCCTCTTTCAGGGGATGCCTGGGTGGCTCAGTTGGCTAAGAGGCCACAGTCTCTTAGCCACGGTCACGATCTCACCGCTCATGGGTTCGAGCCCTGCGTCCGGCTCTGTGCTGACAGCTCAGAGCCTGGAGCCTGCTTCAGATTCGGTGTCTCCCTCTCTCTCTGCCCCTCCCCTGCTCATGCTCTGTCTGTCTATCTCTCTCTCTCAAAAATAAATAAACATTTAAAAAAATGTTAATAAAAGAAGTCTACTTCAGATCTCTTTACATTGTGTCATGCTACCACACCGTCCTTTATCCAGCACCTTCAATGTGGTGGACCTTCATTCAAATGGTTTTCACCTATTATCACTTTTTCTCACCCATAGTGTTCACCCTATTTTCTCTATGCCACACTTAGAAAATGAAACTCAAAGAGCTTAAGCACATTTATCTAAGTTAGGAAATTATTATCCGCCTAAGCTAGAAGCCTTGCCCAGTTAGAAGACTCTGGTCCCCAAGCCATATTTTAGTCTGAGGATGCTTGGATACATTGACTGTATCAGGTTTCTAAACTTTAAAAAATTTTTTTTTATTTTAGAGAGAGAGAACACAAGTGTGGGGAGAGGGGCAGAAAGAGATGGAGAATCTGAAGCAGGCTTCAAACTCAGCGCAGAACCCAAGGCGGGGCTCTATCCCACAACCCTGGGATCAGGACCTGAGCTGGAAGCAAGAGTTAGATGTTCAACTAGCTAAGCCACCCAGGCACTCCAGACAGTATCAGGTTTCTAAATCAAACAGGCTGAGGTCACTTCCCTGGTAAGCCCTAAAACCACAGTTGGCTGTGCCTACTTCATACAGTAATACAAAGGGATTCTGCTGGAAAGCAAACTATATAGCGGGACTAGTTAATTTGGCTTAGGGAGCATCCCATCAGACCACTGAGTAGAGTCAAAACTCTTCAAATGGTGCCAAAGATAGCTTTGTGTCAAGCCACTGAGTCACACAGCAGCACAATAAAAATAAGAATGACTCATACTTTTTGGTCTCTGTCACGTACTCTGCCAAATAGCAAAAAATAGAAAGATGTTCCTCAAATGTCACATTAGGAATAGTTCAGGAATAATTCCCACACTTTATGTATAAATATTCCTACAGAGCCTGGAGACTGCTGCTCACACCAGGTTGTACCTGAAAATCTTACTGTTTTCAAGTCTTTAAAATTCTGGACCCTTTTCAATAATCTAACGTGCTGTGCTTCTTGGAAACAAACCCAAGCATTAAGCTTGAGGAATTTAAATTATTAGAACAAAATGTATTTTCAATGTATTTTCTAGTGCTGCATTGGACTTTCAAAAAGAAATTGAAAATGTTGGTATTTGTTTACTTGCTTCTTTTTTTGAAGAATGCAGCAAATGCGAATAAACAACCAAACAGAATACACATATCCTTTAGAGGCGGGCTCCTAGAATTTCTCAAAGTCTCTTCGGAATTGTCTCCTGTTAACATTCTCCAAATCAGAACACTCAAGAGTAATGAGTCTCTTTATATATACTACCTAATCAATAAGAAATAAAACTTCCAGCACAAACAAATTGCCATTTCAGCAAAAAGAGATTTATTCTGCTTGGCTTGTATTTCCTCGTTTGTAAAATAAATGCAAGAAAGTCTGATTTATCTGGATTTTTTTCCCCACTGAACAAAAAGTAATTTGGTGAAACTAGAGTTTTATTTTTCACCGTATTGTATTTTTTAATTAAAACTGGCCAGTGGAACCTCTCTATCCCCAAATCATGGTGGGTATTAAATTTCAAGGAATCCTAAAGCAAGTCGAGAGAATTTCATTTTTAGCAAACTGCAAGGCATTAACATTAATAAATGGGCTGATGGTGCAATTAATACGCTAGAGGCCTTGAATAGAAAAAAAGGAAGATTTCGTGTTAGCAACCATTACTTCTCCCAGTTGAAGAAATTTCTAAGGCTGTGTTTTACTAAGTAAACTATATAATCAGGACCATTGAACAGTAGTTGTGTTTTCATTATAGTTACTGTTAATTAGTCTGTTTATCTTTGGCGTGATTATCATTCATGTAGAGATTTGGATGCTGTACCCTGTATAGCTTCAATATATAATTCGTAACCAAGAATACATACACTGGAGTGGCAAAGCACTCCAAGAAGAGTTCTCATTCACAGGATTTACTCGGTAGCTAATACTGGATCAGTTTATCCAGGATCTTGCCAGAGATCAGATTCCCCAGGATGACCCCCATTAACTCCTCTATTGCTTTTCCATACAAATGGTAAGTATAGAGGCATTTGAAAAATACTTTAACATTTCTTTTGTATTCTAAAGACAGTCAGTTATTTTAATAATTACAAATCAAAATATAATAGGCTTAAAGCTACCTGTGAAACATCGTAAAGCCAGCTGGGGATGCTGAGCCTACTTCAGCTTGAACCCTGCAATGAAGGAGTTTACAGGCACCTGGAGGTGATAAAATTTCTACCCAAATGCCCAGAGATCATAGTGATTCTGAAATGAAACTCTGGAGTGGGAGCCAGCCTGCATCTGTATACACCCCAAGTCAGAAACTCATAGTTACAGGAATTTGGGCAAATTACTCTGTGTCTCGAAGTCTCAAATTCCCTATCTAAAGAATGGAAATAATAACTAACGTGCAACATTGTTTTGACAATTAAATGGGATAATGTACAAAAAAATCGAGTGTAGCACCTTATGTATAATAGGTGTTAGAGGAGAAACCTGGGCTCCCCTTCCTTACTAGGTTCACGTCACTGCAAAGTTCAAACACGTTCCACTGTAGAGCATGTGTTAGGGTCAGCTCCTTTATTCTCAAAGGAATTCCGTGAACTTGCATGTGACCAAAGCACTTTGCATTTTCACTAATTAATTTCAATTGGAGAACCAAAATTCAGCATTTCCGTCAATGGGGACTGGTGGGCAACAAGCCATGCATAGTGGTAGGTGTAGTGCCTATGACTTCATCATTAATATAAAAAACATGTATTTTCTTATCACATTTTCCTGCTGCTAAGATCTTAAAATATCATTGATGTTTATCATTACTTTGAAATTAGTTATTGGACTCAGCGTATAACTTTTTATTTAATGCATTAATCAAAAAACACATATGTAGGGGTACACGGGTGGCTCAGTCAGTTAAGCCTCCGACTCTTGGTTTTGGTTCACGTCATGATCTCATAGGTTTCATGAGTTCAAGCCCCAAGTCAGGCTCTGTGCAGGCAGTGGGGCTCTGTGCCTGGGATTCTGTCTCTTTCCCTCTCACTCTCTCCCACTCTCCTGCTCATGCTCTGTCTCTCTCAAAATAAGTAAATAAACTAAACACACACACACACACACACACACACACATATATAACTACGGACACAAATTTTAAACATTTCTTGATGACTGTTTTTTAATATTATTTTTTTAAGCATATGTACTTTATTTTATGCATTTAAAAGCATTATTCTGAGATGAGACCCCTCCCCCGCACCCAGCCTACACCAGACTTCACAAAAGGATCCACAGTGGAAAAATAGTTAAGACTTGCCCTGCCACCCAGGAGCCGATATCTGTAAACAGACACGTGCTCGCTGAGACCAAAATAGAGAATCCCCAGGGTCAGTAATTGGGAAATAACCCTTAAAGAAAGGAACTGATACGCCAAGTGATGGATCTGGAGGATGAGAACAACAGGAGGGAGCTTGAAAGACTGACAGCATTCGTGGGGGTTGGGGGCGGGGCGGGGGGGGGTTGGTGGTTAAATGCTCCTTGTTGGTAGCCACTCCTCTCTTCCAGGGCTGAGGCCAAAAGCATCAGATTCTTTGTAACTGTTCCCGTTCCTTCCACACCACACGGGGCAACCACTCATCAAATCCGGGCTGCTCCCCTTCAAAACACATCTACATTCCAGTCATCTCACTCACCTCCACCACTGACACCAGGATTCATGCCACTATCGTCTCTCACTCGATAATAAATAGATGCCTGGCTGCTCTTGCTATTTCAGGCGAGGCCTGAAACATTCATAAAATTTTAGAAGCACGTGATAGAGGCGCGGGACTAAAATACCCCTTGCGAAAGTCTGGAGAAGTCCTCTTAGCACATATCCCTGTGACTCCCAGGAGAAATGGAAATTGAAGCGTCCTGAAGGTGATGCATAAAAAATACTCCTCAAAATACACCCCTACCCAATGGCAGCCAAAATTGCAATTTTTTTTTTTTTTTACGTTGAAACAAGTTACCACGTCTCAAATGCCACTTACATGATGAGAGAGGACAACATGTATAGGTAAATTGCCAGCCCCCAGATACAATGAATCTCTCACACAGGGAGACTTCTAATTGTTTGTTTATAGTTCACGAACTCCAGACAGCTGGTTTAGACTGAATGGGATTATGGAGAAGCAGAAATCAGGGTTTTTCCTGTCCACCCACCCTCCCTCCCTCAGGTATCACTGTATCTCTGCTTAGCCAATATAAAGTAATGAGTTCTGGCAACATATATTTCCCCGATACTACCTCTCTAGGCATTGGCAATGTGTGTTCCATTTTTAATGTCATGAATGAGAGTCAGCGTTGTGATAGGTGTGTGTAACCTGGAAACTCAGCCCCAGAAGTAGCATGCGAGTTCTGACTCTTCAGGAGGAAAACACAGCTGGACATAATTTGGGATGGGGAACAGAACAGGGAGTGAGGTTTTGGTTTTGGCTACAGAGTAGCCTTGGGATCTTTTAAGGTAACAAACTGTTTTGGCCTATTTCTGGGTCTTCTCAGAAAAAAATATTCACCCAACAGCATTCCCAAGGAGTCCATAAAGGTGTGAAGTTCAGGAAGCAGCCTGAGGAAGGGAGGAGCGGGACTTCCCAATAGGCTGCTAACACCTTTCCAAACACTTCTGGGTGACAAGAGGCTTAATGATGAAGCCCAAGGGGTTACAGAACCAAAAATCTAAGCAGCATTAGGTATGTATTTAAATATACATCGTGTCGGTTTCGTGAGGTTGGACTGTCACTAAATACTCCTTGTCTCTTGCCTCATTCCCTAGCCTTTCCCGCAAAACTGAAATAAGTTACCTGACAGTTGAGTGTGAGAGAGAAAAGCCCACTTCCTCCCCTACCCCTTGGAAGTCAGCTGCCTCCAGAAAGCCAGAACAATGTCTTCCTCTACACCAGAAATCTTACAGGGGCAGCGTTGTTGGTGACAAGGTGGTTAAGAAGTACCAGAAAGCACATTTTGGCTTTATAAATAAGGGGCTGTGTGATTCCCATCTACTGGATTCCTATTTCTCATTTGGCTCAAACCTCAGGTGAGAAGAAGGAGTTGCTATGTACTAGGCCCCCTCAAACAGCACGCATTAGCCATTTGATAAATAGTTCCTTCAAATGATCCAAGAAAGAAAGTAACATGTGTCCTAAGAAAACTTGACATAGGTAAAGAGCTGGGATGGCTGAGAGAGAAAGAGGTCCTCCTGGTTGCTTGGTGGATGGAAAATTTCATGAGGTGGTCCTAGGGGCATCTGGGTGGCTCAGTCGGTCAAGCATCCAACTTCAGCTCAGGTCATGATCTCGTGGTTCGTGAGTTCAAGCCCCGCCTTGGGCTCTGTGCTGACAACTTGGAGCCTGGAGCCTGCCTCAGATTCTGTGTGTCCCCCCCTCTTTCTCTCTCTCTCTCTCTCCCTCTCTCTCTCTCTCTGCCCCTCCCCTGCTCACACTCTGTCTCTCTGTCTCAAAAATAAGGAAACATTAAAAAAAAAAAAGACATGAGGTGGTCCTCGAAGAGAGGAAAAATTTATACTTGAGGAATTGGAAAAAAAAAAAACACCAAACATAAGCAGTCAGATCTAAGCACTTGAACAAAAACGTGAAGGCATGAGAATGTGGGGCATCCACTCACTGTTTCAGTGAGTCTTATGAACTGCCATAATCTGTTCCACAAGACCATCCCTCCCTGGCCACTGCAGATGAAACGGAATGATTACCTTACTCAAGAAAGACTATCAACCCACAGATTCTACAATGGTTTATTATGTGGCCAGTACAAGAAATCTGCCCACTAAGGGTTAGGGTAATTAAAAATCAACCATGATACACAAAATTCTATCTTAAAAGTCTGATGATGAAATAGATATTAAAATACACCCTGGAAAAGCAGTGTCCAGATGCTGTAAATTTGTAAGCAGCAAGAAATCAGTAAGCAAAACCCATGCAACCATGGGGAAAATGATAGATATGAACTGATAATGCCAGAATCACCAGAAGGAAAAGAGAAAAGATCAGTGCTCTCCATGAAGTTTTTGTCACATAGAATGTCGTACTCCCCTAATTATAGATCAGATAGATAGTTGTCTCTAATCATATAGTTTTGTGGTGATATCAACAAAGATCCAGACCAGATTGGGGATGAGTGGGGGTGGCAAGGAGAGGACAGAGAGCAGAGATTTTAACACGTTACCAAATGATGCTAATTTCATTTTTCCCAAGCTACAGTTAGGAAAAAACGAAAAATAAATCCCATAATGAGATGTCATATTCCCATTGCCAACTGTACTTTAAGAATTTCTCAGCTCCAGTGGACGTTCACATGGTGGACAACAATGACAACGTTGTAATACATTGCATGTGACTGTTGTTTGCTTTTACTTTCTCACAAACTGGGACAGATTGTTTAGGGCTGCACGTTAGGTGTCCTTTTGTCCCATCACAGTGAAAGTTCAAATAAACTTTTAACTGAAGTATACCCTCGGATATTATTAAAGAGGGTTATTATACCTGCATTTTCTATGGTATTAGTTGTAGGAGCAAAAGGTAATTGCCAATAAGATAGGTGTGAAATTTATCTTTTGGTATATGTCTCCTTTATGATTAATTAAATGCAAAAGCCATTGTTATTCTGAGTTTTTCTTTGTAGTTTGTGAAAATAAAAACCAATGGTTCTCAAATTTTTGTATTTTGTTATACCAGAAAGTATTTAAAGGATAAAAGAGACCATAGATTATTACTGTAACTTCATAAAAGAAATTTATTTTATTTTTTAAGTTTATTTATTTATTTATTAAAGTTTATTTATTTTTGAGAGAGAGAGGGAGAATACGAGTGGGGGAGGGGCAAAGAAAGAGGAGACAGAATCCCAAGCAGACTCCCTGCTGTCAGAGTAGAGCCCGATGCTGGCCCAAACTCATGAACTGAGATAAGGTGACTTGAACCTAAGTCAAGAGTTGGACATTTAACCAACTGAGCCACCAGATGCCCCATAAGGTTTATTTACTTATCTTGAGACAGAAAAAGAGAAAGAGCTCATGCGCGCGCGCATTAGTGGGGGAGGGGCAAAGAGAGGGGGAGACAGAATCCCAAGCAGGCTCTTCACTGACAGTGTAGAGCCCTGTGTGGACTCCAACTCACGAACCCTGAGATCATGACCAGAGCCAAAATCAAGGGTACCTAACCGATTGAGGCACCGAGGAGCCCCAAAGAAGTTGATTTTAAAAGTATAATTTGGAATTAGTAATTGAATTAATTCAGTTATTGGAGAAATTTCCTAAAGTATCCTTACTTCATCCATATCATTATGGATCAACAAAACATTTTCAACTTCTAATGGTCTGTGACAGTATTTGGGATCACCAATGACAGTCTTTCTTTTGAGATTCAGAGAGTAATTGTGAGGAAAATTAATAACTTAAAAAAATCCACCTAAAAGTGTCCTATAATAAACACTTTAAGTATTCAATGAGAAATTTTAGAAATTTGGTAAGCTGAGATAGGACGCTGATTTAGAAAACCTGTAAATGCCAACCTAAACAACGTGTCCTTTGCTCCGTGGTTAAAAGAAACATTCAAAATCTGAATCATTAAAATAAGAAGATACTATCTTTTAGATCCCTAAAAGATAGATACTATATTTTTTATTGAAGGAACATAACTGGTTATAACCTTTGGAATTCCCATAAGCATATTTTAAGCAGATAGTAGTGATATATAGTCTTATAAAAAGTATTGTGTCCTATTGGATGTACCAATTAGTCTTTCTATCTCTAATTAAAAGGAAAAGATTTTATTTATGCCAAGACACCCCAAAGCTTAAAGGTAATTATATGATGCCAAACACTGAACTGAAAATTACAAAATTCAATTATCAAGATGCCTGCCAGTATCCATAGTAGTTGTGCTAAACACCTGAATGTTTGATAGATTTTCTTTATTTTTTCCCTATTTTGTCTGAATAATTACCAATAAAATTCAGTTTATTTATGATATGTTTTCATTAATAGTGCTCTAATATGTTATTTTCTGGTTTAAGAAAAAAAATTCAATACTTTTCGTTTTTGAAAAATTGCTATTATGGATATAAGTTTTGTGGTGATAGAAGTAGTTTTTACCTTCAGTGCTTTGAATGTCACCTGACTTCTTTCTGACATTTATTGTTTCTGATGAGGAAAGTAAGGAAAGCTTACAAGTTTCCTTAAACATGATGAGTTGTTTTTCTCCTACTACTTTCAAGGTTTTCTATGTGTTGTTGGCTTTTAACACTTTGTCTTCATTTTCCCATAGTAGAACACCCAGAGAAGAGAGTTTCCATTAAGATGGGGACAGAGGCAGAGGAACAGGTTGTGGCTTAAATGCCACACTCTGTTGTTAACAGTGATTTAGTATATTTTCTTGACTATTTTTCCATTTGCTGGATGTCCTTACGATAATTTCCAGAGATTTTAAATGACTCTTTACTTTAATAATTGTATCTAGTCTAAATAGCTGCCTTTAGGGAGGAAGGAGGTGTGCCAAGCTCATCACTCTACCATTCTGTACGTCCTGCCTTCTATGATATGGCCTCCCGCTTGTGAAGAAAAAAAACCAAACCATAAATTCTAGCTTATCATGTCATTGACTTTGCATTGAGTTTTTTCCAAGCCATGATGTGTTATCTCATTAGGCCTTGCTTTATTTTAATTAATGTTAATAGCTTTCATTCTTGGAAATTTTTTTTTTTCTATGAGGTATATCCAGAATCTATTACCGGCATAACTTCTGTTTTCCTTTTATCAGCATTGTAACCAATATGCTTCCCTAGGCAGTTTCTGCTAAACTGTTTCTGATAGAGACGTTAGGCTTCTCTCGGAGAGTATACAGTGGTGCTTAATCACCCTTCAGGTCTTCAAAACTCTACCTTACTGCATAAAACAGTGTGGCTCTTGCAAGTCTGTTAGTCTCTCTAAAAACAAATGTCTCCATCTGTAAAATGGGGTTGATCTTGGTAACTATCTACAAGGACTATTACAAGGATTAAATGAGGTAAAGAAAGTGTTTAAACCAGTGTCTTGCATATAGGAAGTATCGATAAGTGTAAGTCCTCAGTAGATCAGGCTTGATTACTGAAGTGGGTACGAATACGATACGTCATTCACTCTTTGGGGTTTAATTTCCCATAAAAATAAATAATTTAGTCACAGAAGTACTTATGCATCAAATATACCAATTAATATTCACAATTATATATGATGAGAAAAAGGTAAGACCAAGAAATAATACTTAAATTATCAAGATAGTAAATCAAATGGTTTTTAGACCGATATATATAAAATGTTGCTACTTTGGGCACTTGGGTGGGTCAGTCGTTAGGCATCTAACTTCAGCTCAGGTCATGATCTCACAGTTGGTGAGTTCGAGCCCTGCTTTGGGTAAACTTGAGCTCTGCCTCAGGTGAGCTCAAGCTCCACTTAGGGTGAGCCCCACTTCTCTCTCTCTCTTTCTCTCTGCCCCTTCTGGGATTCTCTCTCTCTCTGCCCCTTGATCACTTGCTCTCTCTTTCTCTCAAAAGTAAGTAAATAAATAAATAAATAAATAGTTGCTACTTTTTAATCTTCTCTCACCTTGAAATACCTCAAGTTTGTACACAAGTTTGCCCTCAGTTTGTTAGCAGCCTATTCTTAACTGGTGTTAAACAATCTTGAATCTATTCCTTTCAGCATATATCAGAAGAATAAACTACTGATTTCTTCAAGAAAAGTTATATTTACCCTTTCCAGGTCTGAACCCCTAGTATTACCGTCATCTACTTGATGTAAGTATACAATGTATTTGTTGGATTTGCCAGGCATTAAGTACTTGTACCTATGCCTAAAGAATGCACATATTCAATCTGGGTAGATAATTACTTCAAATAAATGGGGTTAGGTTCACTTTTCCCTCTATATACTCAAACGACTAACTCTTACGATATAGATAATGGCAGACATCTGTCCCTTGGGGATCCATTAGGATTGACAAGGTACGACTTTTGTCTGTTATCCTTAAGAATAGTAAAATTTTGGTGCCTCTCTCTAACAATAAAATGAATAACATGTAAGGTTTGCAAATTTCTTGCAATAAACAAGAAATTATGCTTTCTTGTTCCTTTAATGTGTCCATGAACAAAAATAGAAGAATATGACTCAGGGTCTGAGAGGGCTCAATAAATTTCATCCCTTAACCTTCCTCCCACATTCTGAACCAACTATGTAAGAAGAAAAAGAAGACGGCAGGTGGGAAAACAAACACATTTTGTTTAGTTTTGATAGGACTCATATGGAGCGTATGACTTACATCCTTGAATAAGACATGTAAGACACATTTGAGCCTGAAAATACTAAATCTGAGTGTTGGACCAAAGTGGGTGTAGCCCTGGAAAATTGAAAGCTTCCTCATAGGGGAACCTACTCAGTACAACTCACTGAAGAGACCAGAAGTAAGGCCTGGCCCAAAACCAGAATTATGCCTGATTCTCTCCTAGTTCCTAAAACAAACCCAGATTCATGTGAGCGAGACACGAATGTCTAGATCAGTTGAATTCACCCTGGTGATCAACACAGTGACTGATTCCTTAGCCAGGCCACTTTGTCATGGCCACCTATATTCCTCACAAAGATCTTTTTCTTTACCTCATTCATCTCCCTTCCATTTGCTAGCACTCTCTATTTCTTAAAGAGGTTAGCCTTTTTAAAAATAAAACTTATATACTGTATTTAAACACACAGATGACAATAGCAAATACTTTTATAGTGTTTACTCTATGCAAAGACTTTTTAAAGCATTTTCCATGTACAGTTGACCCTTGAACAACGTATCATTTAAAGTTCAGATATAACTTTTGACTCCCCCCAAATTCAACTACTAATAGCCTACTGTTGACCAGAAGTCTTATTAATAACACAACTAACACATATTTGACATATTAAATGTATTATATACTCTATTCTTACAATAAAGTAAGCTAGAGAGAAGAAAATGTTATTAAGAAAATCATGAGGAAGAGAAAATACACTCACAATACCATACTATAAAAAATCTGTGTACAAGTGGAGGCTTGTAGTTCAAATACTTGCTGTTCAAGGGTCAACTGTATTAATATAGTTAGTTAATCCCCAGGGGAAAAAAAGGCCTAGGCAAAAGTACAGTATTATCCCCATTTTATAGAGGAGGAAACTGAGGTACAGAATGGATAAGGACCTCGCACTGGGTTGCTCAGCTAGTAAGTGGGTGGGACTCAAATTCAAACCATAATCTCAGAATTTATTTTCTTAACCATTATCTGCTACCACATCCCAAGAGACAGACTAATAGAAATAAATAGCCAATAGATGCAGATATAAAGATATTAATTTCTTTAGAGCATCAAATCACAGTACATACCTTTTTCTTTTGACATCTCAATGATGGTAGATAAATCATTGCATTGATAAAAAAAAATAAAAGTCTGAAATAAATTGTGAAATATTCAGATAGAGAGGACTAAAATGGTAGGGAAGGGGGTGCTATTACTTGACAATTTGACACAAAGGGATCTTCCCAGGAATAGGCACTCCTGATCTTTTCTGTGATTTTATTTTCTGACTTAATAGGATATTTCTGATATCTGATAACTTAATAGGATATTTTACATTCCTACAGAACAAAACCACGATTTGTATTTTATAATTTGCATAGCTGTTTTCATGTAGTTTTAACAGTTATAATTTTTTTTAATTTATAGCCCATGGAAAGGAAGAGTTTGAAGGGCGTAGAGGAAGTTCGTGGTGCTAAGCAACACTTCTACTCATGTACGCCCTCCTGTTCTAAGATTTTGCTCACGAACCTATTATATCTTGGTACTTATGTAAAAATTTTAATAGCATAGTTAGAGAACAGCTTAATCTTATTTACACAGTCCTCTTTATTTCATTGCTTCTTTGCTATCTAAAAGTATAATACAATTCAGCAGAAAAATGTGTGCAGTCAGGAATAAATTTCTTGATTACTCAGGGTAAGAAATGCAAAAAAAAAAAAAAAGTAACAGTTTTACTCAAATCCTTTGACTTCATCCTGTCCCTTTTTTTTTTCATTGAAATCATCAGTAATCTTCAAAAAGTTACATTTATTTTCCCAACTTCCATATTTTTAAGCAGATTAGGCAGGTTTTCATCTGTTCCTTTTAAATGAATCTTGCAAAATGCAATCCTAAACAGCTCTGAGAAGTTGGTTTAGTTTTAGACCATTAATTAGAAACTAATAATAAGCCTAGTTATTAGATTTTTTGAAAAGTTACTATAGCTACTTACTCTAATTTCAGTCTTCAGCATTTCTGAATTGTGTATTGTAAGAATTGATGAACTTAATTGCCTCCTAAAAGCTCCCACAGGCAGTATATATCTTTTATGAAGCATCAATAAATCACAGAGAACAAATAATTTACCATCTCTCTGTTTAGGAAAACATGAGCATGAAAAGTCTTTCCCTCTAGTGTATGAGTATTTTTAACAAGAATATTCTGTTAATAGATGAGGTTAATTGTTGTTGCTGTTGTTAGATCACAATGAATTCAGTCGTTCAGGTTTTTTACCATCAACGAACAAGCCCACTTAGGTCTTTCTTCACATTGGCAGAAACTGTATATTTGTGACTAAATGAAATTAGCCGTTAAGAATGGTTACACCCTCCTAATCACTAAATATAAAATACAGTATTTACCTATCTGCTTTGGGGCCAAATAAAAATTCCAGATCCACCAAAGCTTCAGATAAATGAAGTCAGAGAAAAGGTGGCAAGTTTCTCTGGCCACTTGTGAAAAAAGTGTTCCTACCCAATCTGTAAACAAATAGAAATCCATTACTAGATAACTTGAAAAAGATAAATTACCCAGAATTTATGGGAGAGTAATTTCTTTCCTTTAGGTCATGATAATGAATCTCCATTAATCCCACATTTTTAGTTTACCCTCAGTTCTCAGAAATTGGGACAATGATTTTAGGCTGCAGTGAAAAACAGCTCCCATATTCTTCCTTTGATTCTCTTATATCCTAGGAAATGGGATTCTCTTTGCACTTACCTTTGCTGAGTACAGGTTTTTAGAATGTTAACATTTTGTCTCAAGGCTAGTTCCTGTTACTATATTATTACTAAATTCTGGAGTAAGAAATTAAAAAGATAAAGCAGTTCTCAACTTGAAAACACATTATGGTCCAAAACCTGTCCTTTAATGTTGTTTTGTTTAAAATTTCAGTTATTCTTTCCCATAAAAGTAATATTACAAATAGACACCTGGTTCTTGGGAAGATCAAGTTCCCATTGCCCGATGGAAACACTAAGAAGCACATCTTTCAAATTCACACACACAGGATGACACTGGTGGGTGATGTAACCAGGGGCGACTTGATCATGTCTAAAGATGACCTCTCTGGTGCCAACGTCAGGGCAATCTGTGAAGAAAGATGGCCCTGAGAGAACACAGAATGGGAATAACAAATGAAGACTTCAAAACATCTGAAGACAAGGCATCCTGTGTGTGTGAATTTGAAAGATGTGCTTCTTAGTG